>NW_015150640.1:1153389-1169979 GCF_000732505.1 Cyprinodon variegatus | reverse complement strand
TTTGCTTTAAACTGTTTGGCGCTTGGAAAAATATGAATTGTAATGTTAAAAATCTAAAAAAAACTTGACAGGTTCAAAACTTAAGATAAATCACAAGACAGAAGTCAATGTCACAAATGAATAACTTTTATTTTAGAATCACGGTATGTTTATACAAGATAATACTATTAATATAATGTGACTTTTCTAGAGAATTATTATACATAGTTATTTTATACAGGGTTTCCACAGTCTTACATAATTTATGAATTCCCTGACTTTTAACTGACTCAGGATTAGTTTAGACAATAATAATAACATAACAGGTCACCAATTTAATATGTTTAGCTCTATAACATTTAAATGCACCTCTCCAATGTCTGAGAGAATGAAAATTTATGAACATTTTTTAATGCAAGACCTGCATCACTGTACAGAAGACTGCCATATGATTTTATTTACACAGTGCGCATGGCGTACAATTATGCCAATTTTCCTAATCCCTGACCGATAATTTTTAATCTAGGGTTATCAGGGTGGTGGGTGAAATGGGTGGTGGGTGTGTTACTGTACTTAAATTTTTTTGCCTTGTTGTTTTTTAGCCTGCCAAGTCGAAAAAAATTTGTCTGATTCGCGCCAGTTCCCGACAAAAATCCCGCCATCTAGCGGAAAATCTCGCCGCTTTTTTAAATCACGCGAGAATGTGTACAAAACAACAAACATGGCGCCGGCAACGCCGGCATTCCTTTTTTAAACGAATGTTGGTGATTTAAAAGTAATTTTGAGTGATAAATAACTTTTTTTTGCGATCGTTGCATTTGTCCGCCGGGCAACAATTCAAAACTACTTGCCCCGGGCGATGGTTAACATCGAGCCCTGATTTGGCTCTAATGATCACTAGGAAAACCACCAATAGCTTTATTTTAGATGAGTGTTAATGTACTCATTCTTTCTTATTATCCAGAAAAGAAGTTACTGAACTATTTTTAATAGTAGTTAAATTTTTTTAATGACTTTTTGTCCATGAGGGACAATTTAACACTAAAAGCACAATTATCGTGAAAAGAGAATACAGACAAGGATTGATTCAAAATCAATCAGTAATTAAATAAAGTTGCAAAGAAAAGTGAAGCCTGGCACTAATGAGAGCTCTATAATAGTGCTTTTTTTTTCCTGCACAAAATCCACATAATGACGCTGATTTTTGTTCTTTTTGTCTTTTAATCTTTCATTAGTTTTCTTGTTTGAAAGCTGTTATCTCTGTAGAAGTTCTGACTGAACTGTTGTTCCCGTAGGTGCTGCATTGCTCGGGTCACGTTCGTGTTCACAGCAGTGAGCAGAGCGCCGACGGCCCCAAGGAGCCACCCGTCCCCTATCTGGTCCTGATCTGTGACCCCATCCCCCACCCTTCCAACATCGAGGTCCCTCTGGACACCAAGACCTTCCTTAGCCGCCACACCATGGACATGAAGTTCACCTACTGTGACGAGAGGTTAGTTCCCATGCCGGGGAGATAGTATAGTATGTTGGCTCAGGGGGCCCTCCAATCTGACTCGCCTCAGAGCTTTTTCATTCTTGGAGAAATTGAGACACCTAGTGGTCGATGGTGGTAGTACAGTAAATTGATCCAGAACTTTTTCTCCTCAGGATCACCGAGCTCATGGGTTACGATCCAGAAGACCTGCTGAACCGTTCTGTGTATGAATACTACCATGCTCTGGACTCAGACTACCTGACAAAGACTCACCATCACCGTAAGCTCAACATCTTAAACTCATTCAAACGGTTTCTTTTTTTTTTCTGTCACATTTTTAAAGAGGATTTTTCTTTCTGTTATTCTTAGTTTTTACAAAGGGCCAGGTCACCACAGGTCAGTACCGGATGCTGGCTAAAAGAGGAGGCTTTGTGTGGGTGGAAACACAGGCTACTGTTATCTACAACAACAAGAACTCCCAGCCTCAGTGTGTTGTGTGCGTCAACTTTGTGCTCAGGTACTGTCAAGCGCTCAAAACCAGCTCCACTTTACAGAAGTTGCTCAGATACAACCGATTATGATCCAGTTGCTCATTTTAAGGGAAAACGGCTTAAAGTTTGAGGAATGTTTCTTTCCAACAGCGGGATCCAGGAGGACAAATTGATCCTGTCTTTGGAGCAGACTGAGGGCGTGGAGCCTGTGAAGGAGCAGCAGCAGGGTGAAGAAGAATCAGCAGCAGAGGCAAACGAGGCTTTGAAGGTGAAGGAAGAGGAGGAGGAGGAGAAGACTCCAGAGCTGGATGTGATAAAGCTCTTCACGGAGGTGGAGATCCAGCCGAAGGACTGTCTGTACAACCTGCTGAAAGGACACCCTGATGCCCTGACCCTGCTGGCCCCGGCAGCTGGGGACACAATCATCTCCCTGGATTTCAGCCGCCCCGGTTTGTTTTCTCCTCATGCCGTTAATATTCGACGACCTGGTTCCGCCTATAATCCAGGAAATTAAACGCTAAACGATGATTTTCAGGTGCAGAATCAGAGACCCACCTGCTGAAAGATGTCCCTCTCTACAATGACATAATGATGCCGTCCTCGGATGACAAGCTGACGCTGCCCATGTCTCCTCTGTCGCCCACTGAACCGCTGGACGCCTCCAACAGCGCATCTGAGGAGGCCAAACCTGACAGCTTTGTTCCCACCCTCCTGACTACACCACCCAACAAACCTTCAGAAGTACGATTCTGGCGTCTTAAGGTCGTCAGCGCGATGGTAACCGAGGACTGACCTGTAGCCTTTTCTCCTTAGGTCGACAATCCTCTGGGCTTTTCTTTCCCCATGGAAACAGAAATGAACTCGGACTTTAAACTCGACCTGGTGGAGAAGCTGTTTGCCGTCGACCTAGATTCCAAAACTCCCTTCAACACAGAGGTGAATATCTATTTCCTCCTAAAGACAAAAACCCAGTATGCTCTAAAAAACATACATTCTGTGGATCTTAAGTTTCTTAAAAAAAACATAAATACTAAATTGATTAAGGCCGTGAGATTTGAAGTGGAAATGTTAAAAGGCTTTGATCATGAACATCATTTTCCTCCCCATCAGGCGATGGAGGACTCAGAACTGGAGATGTTTGCACCATACATCTCCATGGAGGATGACTTCCAGCTGCCCTGCCTCTCCCCCGGAGAGCCTCTGCCTTGTGGACCAGGCAACCCCCCGGACAGCTCCCCGGTCCTCGTCCCGCTGGACGTCCGCAGCTATCCCAGCTCTCCGTTCAGCGCACCAGAGAGCCGCACGGCTTCCCCAGCTCCACCCGAGTCCGTCTGCACGCCTCCTGCTGCCACCATCACTGCAAAAAAGTAACTTTTTCTTTCTCTCTTTTGAAGCATGTTTGCATGAAAACCTTTTTAGAGCTTGATCATATACAGAAAAGAGATTTCTAGATATCGTTGCCGTTTTCTATACCATCTGTGAGGATTAACTTCTGTGGAAATATTCTCTGAATCCTAATAACTGCAGTATTTACACATTGGAAATGAGTAAAAATTGGAAATGTAGTCTTGAAATTGGGGAACTTTTCGACTATGAAGGGAACCCTGGTAACATTTGCTGTTTTTTGGACTTTAGAGCCCCGAAGCCGGAGCAGGAGATCCCTCTCAGAACTCTGGCTGTTCAGAATGTGCAGCGTAAACGAAAACTGAGCGAACTGAAGGAGATCATTGAGCAGGTGGGGCCAACAGCTCGGAACAGTCGCGTTAAAGAACAAGACGGAGCTTAAAGCTTTATTTCTGTGACATGTTTTCCGTCTCCAGGGATCTGTGACCCAAGAACCTGAGAAGGTTAAAAAGCTGAAGGCGACAGAGATGGTAGCAGCCAGGACCGTTCTCCTCCTGCCTTCAGGTAAACACCCCACCTCCATGACAGCGTAGCTGTAAAGCCGCCATCTGCTAACGCGTCTCTCCTGCTCCTCAGATTTGGCCAGCAGATTGCTTGGAACCACATCTGATGTGAGCAGCTCCCCCTTCACGCTGCCACACCTCACCAGCTACGACTGCGAGGTAAACGCCCCCCTACAGGGCCGCCAGTACCTGTTGCAGGGGGAGGAGCTGCTGCGCGCTCTGGACCACATCAACTGAGTCAGAACTTCCCTCTGGACTAGACTGGACACTACAATTACACCCCCCCCCCTCCTCGCCCTGCTAGCCCCTCCCCTCCCTACTGCCACTTATTTATGTATCTGTTGGAGTTTGACTGTAGCCCGGCTGCTGTTTGTGCACCTTATGTGATTTATTTTTTTTTTTGCAGCATTCCACAGTGACAAACAACCAGAGCAGCATCTTGGTTTTAATGTAAGGGATTCAGGCATTTTGAGAAATCAAATTTCTTCGTCTTTCTCTCTCCACCCATGGTGCCTCCAGAGGCCCCGCCCCACAGATCCTGCCCCTACTGCCAGCAGTGTATTGTAAGCTTCAGTCGCACAACTTATATTTTCTTAAAAAGAAAAAAATATTACCAGCAATATATATTAAGCCTTTTTAAAGTAGATTTAATGAAAAAAGTTTTATTTTTTTCCCCTCCTCCCATACTTGTATGTTGTAGTACTCGTACTTAACAGATGTCTTTAGTCCTAAAGTCTGAACTTGTCGTTCTAAACCTGAACTGGGTTGAATGTTCTCTCCATTTATTAGCCGTCTGTGAGCTAATTACCTTTAATTGTGTAGCAGTCCAGTACATGTCACTTTATTACTTTACTGTAAGTGTGCGTTACTGTACATATACCAGGGAAATATCAGCTTTTATCTTTTTCACTTTATTTCCCTCATGCAGGATTGGGATTACTTTTTCTTCAACATGAAAATGCTTCATGTTTTCATTTAATAGCGCCTGATGAACTTTAAGGAGTTCAAATAGATGCGATTGTGTTGTTTTTTTTTCCCTTCATCCTAGCAACAGTTGTGACCGAGAGAGTCTGGTTGCAGACCTGCACTGTCAGGACGCTTCATCGCAGAACGGTAAAATGGGGTCTCCTGCACTGTCAGGGCCGCCAAGTTTTATTCAAAGCCTTCGGGAATAGCGCACAGCAAGTCTTTGCTGCCGGATTACGGTTTATGACTGTTAAACTCAGCATAGGAGCAGTTTAAATTATACAGTAAGCAAAAAATCCTAATAGGACATCCAACCTCCATCCAAACACACTTATTTCTATGTAGCACATATGATATCTATTATTCCAGATAGGAGTTTGGTGGGGACTAAAATTGTGCATGTACATAAGTTTCCAGGATAACACTTGTTTCTGAAACAAAGCTATTTTCTTTGAAAGTCTTTAAATGAACTTCTGGGTCGAACAGTGCAGCTCTGGATCCTCGCAGTGCAGCTCTGGATCCTCGCAGTGCAGCTCTGCAGCCAGACCCCTCTCGTTGTTACCGGACAGGCTTATTTACTCAGTTAATGGTAGTTAGTTGTATTACCATTCTTCTTGCCATAGTGTTGAGTCTCTCATGCTTCGTTCTGCTGTTTAACAATAAATGGCTTTAATAAAATATGCTGTTTCAGCCTTTTATTTACAAACTAACCCACCACAGTTTATTAATTTTACAAAGAAGTAGTCAGAAAACCCAGAAATGTTTCACATCTGATGTTTCATTTTAAGAACTTATGTTGCTTAATTATGGCCATACTTTGTTTTATTTAAGCAACTGTAGACTTGTTTTGTTCCATATGAATAAAAGTATTCACATTAAACCAAAAAAAGTTGTCAGGATTCACAGTTTTCCTCTCCTGGACCATGAGGTCCTCAGTGTGTAACGGGAAGCGCCGAGGCCTGCATCACTCGATGTATTCAGGCGTAACTTGGAGCTGAAGCAGCTCGTTTCCTCTCTGCACCACCATGGTGATGCTTTTGCAGCTCCTGACAGCCTTGTAGATCTCCTCAGAGGTTTTCACCTCGACGCCGTTGATCTTCAGCACGATGTCTCCTGGCAGCATTCCAGCTCTGTAACAGGATTTCAGAGAAATATCAATTCAGTTTCTTTTTCCTAACTTTGTTTTATTTTACAGACAAGATTCATTCTTAGGGTTTCTGCTGGTTATTTTTTGAGCTCCAAGTTGATTTAATAAAAAGTTGGAACAATTCAAACCCACTTGGCCGTATATGGAAAGAAACGGCTGATTAAAATCTGATATCATTGCCATAGAGGACTACTGGCGCTCTCTTTGCAGCCGTTTTCATCCAGTAACACTGGAGGTTCTTTCAAGCATTAAGGGCTTCCTTTAAATCATCCTACAGCAACACAGCTTGACTTTAGTCTGAACTTTGACTGAATTGATTTAGTTTAATCCAGACGTCTTTTGTGACTTTCTGGATGCTTACTCCGCTCTGTTTTCTTGTGGATCATGATTCTTGCTGGAGATCCAAACCCAGGTAGATGTCCATGGTTTTGCTCCGATCTAAATAGCCATGTGTTGCTTTTTAAGACCGTTCAGCCTCTTTTATGTGGTCACCACTTGTATTTTTAAAAAAAATTCTGACTACAGTATTCCGCTCTAATTGAGGCTGGTAAAAAATTAGACAAATCTTTCTAAAGGAAAGGTTTTATGTTTTAGGAAGCACACTTTTAGCAAAAATCTGGAAGTAAATCAGGAAGTAAACAATGCATTTGTATAGAGCTGTAATGACCAGGTTCCTTTTTTCTTTAAAAGAAAATGTTTTAAGACTGTTGCAGAGGAACCAAAAAGGAAATCTCCAACTTTTGGGGACAGCAATCCAAAACACAGCTAAATATTAATGCAACTAACAGAATGTTGAGAAAAATAAAGGGAAAAAAATCTAAATATGCTATACTAAGTTTTGCGTCTTTATTCTTGCAAATCTTGATTGCAAAACAAGCGTCTGCAGATTTAAGATTTAGTAAACCAAGAGTTCTGTTAGTTTTCTTAATCTAGCCTTGGATTAACCAGAGAAAAGCTCATTGAGATTAAAGATCTGCTTTCTTAATGACCACATGGCTTTGAACACATGTTTTATTTTATCCAGATATTTCTACATCCATCCAGATCAGCAGGTTCTTAGATTAGTGATGAACAATTTAGTTTTAAATCCAGCATAACATGCTTTTATTCATCAGGAACTGTATTCATCAGGCAGCACAACATATTATTCCTAAGAAGTTAAAACCTGAGAATAAAAACTATCAATTTTCTCAAGTCAAAGAATCACTCATTCTCCTTCAAATATGTATCAAACCTCCAGAGGAGGATAGTACTGAGGTGAGAAAGACGTCCATGGATGTTTCAGGAGCTTAAGATCTTCTGGCTTGATGGCGCAGAGCTGATAAAATGGTATTGCTTGGAGAGAGCGAGTATAAATTAAGGTAATCTCACCAGTATCCACATGCAGCAGAGCTTTATGCTGGAGCTAAAAGCCGTTATGATGCTCTAACAGCAACTGGAACATGAACAGTATTTCCATTCCAGTTTCTCACCAAATAACATCTAAAAATATCAGGATAAAAATAACTGGCAGCCACGTGACACTTAAGCTCAACCATAAATCATGGACATGAGATAAACAGGTCGTGGCTGTTTGTTACAAATGCATGGAGGAAACATAAATCACTGCTGGCCAATCAGTTCTAGTAAATTAACAGCATGTTGTCCCAAATGATCTCTTCCATTCCGACTTTTCAATTTTTTTTTTTTTTTTTTTGTGACTGATAAAGCTTCTCAGATCGCTGTGATTCTAGTTAATGCTTATAAATGAGCCTCATGATTGAAAAGGTTCCCCCTGCTGTGGAAAAACCAAAAAATGGTTTTAGGCAGACTTTGCAGACGACATCAACAGGTCTGGAATAGGGGTGTAAATAATAATCGTTTTGTATCAATGCATCGATCCAACAGCCGACGATCCGATGCATTGATACGTCCGCAAGAGTATCGAATCATGTTTTTTTTTTTCCTCCGGTCTATTTTTATCCATTTGCTCATGGACGTAATTCTCCCTCCCGTGCTGAGGTGGCGCTAAACCTATTTTGCCCTCCTACCGCGCTTCCTGGTTATACTCTTACAGCAGTGTGTTGCAGTAAGCTTGACACAGACATTTTTATATTATGCTCAATATTGAAGCTACACACTGTGGGTCTAGATACGGCCGAGGCGCTGAGGAAGTGGGGGCGAGTTTAGTCCGACGACGGAGGGACAAGAAGGCCAAAAAGAGCGGAGATCCAGGTGAAAAAAGGGTCTTGCGCACCTCGCTCTTCTAGCGGGTCAAACTTCATGAGTTGTTTTCCGCAATTTCGATCATAAAAACAAAACAAGCTGGCCTCCTGTCTGCTGCACTGTCTGTGGTCAGCTAGAATTTAGTGCAGCGGAGCGTCTCTCAAGGGGGCGGGGACGTCGACACTCTGGAACCGAGGTATTTAATTGCACTGATTATGTGCAGTATTTTTGTAGTATTTTTTGATGCAACTTTTCTACTTCTGTTATTTTAAAAAAAGCATAAGGATATTACAGCTTTCATTGATTTATTTCAAACTTGAAACTTTGTTTAGCCTGTAAGGAGTAAAAAAAAAAATGAACCGATTAATCGAATCGCATCGTGGTGTATTCTTGAGTATAGAAAATAATCGAATCGTTGGGTCAGGAAATCGATACTGAATCGAATCGCCATGATGGATGTGATTTACACCCCTAGTCTGGAAGAAGAAAACTCAGAAGAAACCTTTTGGCCAATCTGTGATTTTCTTTTAGTTTGATGTTTTCAGCAGATTTTATTGCTATATTTAAGAGAAAATTCTGAAGACAATGCTGGGACATCACAGCCATTAATAATCAGGTCCATTCAGAAGGGAAACCATTTAAAATTACGTTCAGGGCGCCGTTACCCACTCTGAGACACTTATTTTAGTCCTACACTGTGCTAAAAGTAAAGGGAGACACTTGATAAATAACTTTTAAATCCAGCTTTTAACTCTTAGAAGGAATCTTTGGACTAAATCTAGGATTATTTTTTTTTACTTTCTTCATGGGAAGATAACCGTTCCCCCTAAAAATGACCATAAATGTCTGAATGTGGTGACAGTAGTTACCTGCTGGCTGGTGACCCTGTGATGACTCTGTGGATCAGAATACCGTGACTAACGCTGGGGAAGGACTGGTCCCTCATCTTCAGCTCAGCTATGATGCTGAAAAACAGATGATTTTAGCCAAATGCAGGTGTCCACTACTGCAGGATGTTCATAACGATGCTTTTACCTCGGTGTCAGCGTCAGCATCATGACTCCGATGTACCGAGGCCTGGTTCCAGAGTCGTCTAATCTGGAAGCTGGGAGGAAGAAGGATGCGTTAAAAAAAATCTATTTCCCTTTTTAGTTTTATACAGACACAGTTTCCGAGGGAGGCGTGGGGCTCCTGATTCTCATTCTTACTTTTTCTTCTCGATGCTTGATCAAGGAATAGTTTCACGCGATCAGATGGGATAGCGAACGAGATCCCTGCAGTGACCTTCATGGTGTTAATGCCGATAACTTCTCCATCCTGGGAAAAAAGGCAAGACATTTAGGTTGATATTGACCTGAAACGTAAGGGGGTTAAAGGTGTACGCTGTAATCTAACAAAACTGAAACATCTAAAATACAAGAGAATCCTTCACTTTTAGATCCTGATCCATTGAATATTACTTTAAACATTTGATCCATTAGCACCTCCGTTTGCCGTCAAAGGTTTAAATTAACTATAACAGAAGGTAAAATATTGTAGGGCTGCAACTAACGATTATTTTGCAAATCGAATAATCTGTTGATTATTTTTTCTGATTATTCCATTAATAATCAGATAGTCAAAGGTTCCTCGAAGATTTTTTTATGAAATTAAACCAGGTGAAAGTAAAACTTTCCACTTGAGGAGTTCTGGATAGAGCAGATTGACTGAAGAAAAGGTTTTTTTTTTTATCGTGTAAATGAAAAATATGTATGTTGTTTACAATTTTAAGATCATTACTGCTCTAAGTGGGTAGCTCTGACAGTTAAAAGCATATTCTAGAGTCTCTATACTCCAGTTAACAATTACTCGATTACTAAAGTCGATGATTATTTCAGTAATCAATTAATTGTTTCAGCCCTAAAATATTCACAATATTATTCGATTTTTTTATTGCAGTTAGCCGACGTTTAAGGACGTAATATAAAAACGGCCTTTATCTCTTACAGATGATGAAAAGCTTTTGGTCTAATATCGGCCCAGGCTGAGTTTTGCAGATGAAAATCAGCTGAATACTGTTTGACACCAGCAGTAACCAGATTTCGTTCTAATGTGAGGCACTGCGCTTTGAATTTTCATCATCTGTACGCCATAAAAATCAAAGGTACAAGAAATAAAGGTCCTTTATGTGTTAGAAATCTTTTATAATAAACAAGTTTCACTCTGATAGAAAATACTGAATTGTTTTCTTTGAAGATGTACCTGGAATCACTTAGCACGCGTTTATCTGTGTCCGTTTAGTGTCACAGCAAAGCATTTAAACAAACAAAACCAGAATTGATGATCTGATTCCAGAAATCCTCGATTCTGATGCGTCGCTGAGAATGCAGCTCACCTAGAACGGCGTCTAAACACAAACTGTGACTCACCAGATTTATTAAAGGACCTCCAGAATTTCCAAACTAAAAGGAAAACAGAAGAATGAGTCAGACGTGGCATGAAGCGACCATCATACAGCAGAAATGTAAGTCACAGGAAACCTGTGGGATTTAGAAACCTGTGAGTTTTTTCTTCAAACTAAAAGAGATCAGACCTTTATGTGTGCATGCAGAGATAAAGGTCAGATAACGCTTTGATGTGCTAAAAATGAAAAAAAGGTGCAGTGGAATAAGTTTAACAGTGGAATAAACGGATAAAGGTTAATATTTTACTCTCATAAACAAATCAGCACAAACATATTAAATACCTCAAAATAAAAAACATTTTTTCTTTCTCATTTTCCGTCTGTTTATAATGTAAGCTAAAATATAATTTTATTTCTCACTGTGCCGAATCTCCTAACCAGATGTTGCATCAGCTTTACAGAATTTTTACTAAAGATGTTTAAAAAAAGTCATATATTTTATCTCTAACCATTAACTTACTTCTTTAATAATAGTTAAACTGCCCCAAGATTTTATGTTCATTCATTTCAGTTAATATCCTTTCATATAAACACTCTGAAATCAATATATTTTTCGATCAACATTAAGAAAAGATTGATTTAAAAACTATGAAAATATTAGAACCAGGTTTATTTACTTTCTGCTTCCACAAAAAGCAAAATAAATTCATTTCAAAATGATATTTCATGTTTACCCTTTTTGCACAAAAGATTTTACATAAATACCAATTAATGTGAATTTTTTTTAATAATAATTAAGCCAACAGAACATCTTTTTTTTTTTTTTTTTTAACATTGGGTGCTTTTAGTGTAAAGAATGTATTTCTCTTTTGAATTTTAATAAACAAAGGTTTGAATGCTACAAGGACATAAAGAAACAAACTATGGTAAAATAAATTTAATCCTCCTGAGGAGATATTTTATTCATAAGTGCCATTTTTTTTTAGAAATCCCTGGTTTAATCTTGATGAGTGAAATACATTTAGAGGAAAGTTTCACGGCTTAAACGGTCCAAAAGCCTAAGTAGCGTCACAATATATCAATACATTCATATATAAAAGATCTCTTGCAAATCTAATGACAGTTTAATCCTGATGTTGCTCTTGCTATCACATTTGTATTATTATTTTTTATTATTATCTGTTATCTGTTTTTCCAATGTTTCTGTGATACATACTCTGCCCGCCGGGCAATGATCGCAAAAAAAAATTATTTATCACTCAAAATTACTTTCAAATCACTGACATTCGATGAAAACGACCCAGAAGTGTTGCCGGCGCCATTTTTGTTGTTTTGTACACATTCTCGCTTGATTTGAAAAAGCTGTCTGGTTTTCCGCTAGTTGGTGTGATTTTTGTCCACCTAGCGGTAATTTTGATGTAGTTACCAAAACGACAAACAAGCTAGAAAGCGCTATCATATGGCAGTCTTCTGTACAGTGATGCAGGTCATACATTAAAAAATGTTCATTAAATGTTTTTCTCTCAGACATTGGAGAGGTGCGTTTAAATGTTATAGAGCTAAACATGTTAAATTGGTGACCTGTTATGTTATTATTATTGTCTTGTTGCTGCATTTATTTGTCAGGGAAAACTAATCCTGAGTCAGTTAAAAGTCAGGGAATTCTGAAATTATGTAAGAACGTGGAAACCCTGTATAAAATAACTATGTATAATGATTCTCTAGAAAAGTCACATTATATTAATAGTATTATCTTCTATAAACATACCGTGACTCTAAAATAAAAGTTATTCATTTGTGACATTGACTTCTGTCTTGTGATTTATCTTAAGTTTTTAACCTGTCAGGTTTTAACATTACAATTTATATTTTTCCAAGCACACAACAGTTTAAAGCAAAGTTTAGTTTAAAAAGAATGTGCAGGAAGGATTGAAAAGCATGTTAACACGGTAATGTAGGCTGGAGTTCATTATCTGACGCATGCATATACACACCAGGAACCTGGAAACTTAGAAAATACTGAATTACAAAAAACATTTAAAAAACAAACATGTTTCATTGATATATATACAAAAATGAATATTAGGAACTATATTTATCAAACATTATACTGGGCAAGTAAAAATTGTTGCTGGGCAAATTAAATGTGAAAGTCAAGTGGTAAAAATCCTTAACGTCAACCCCTGGACATGCAAATGTACATAAGTGAACGTTTTGTCTCAGACTGGGTTTCTATCTATTCCAATCCAATGGTCGCATAGACAATCAAACAAATGAAAGAAAACATGAAGAGAATGAATAATAAATGTTCTCACATCGATGGCTGCGTCTGTCTGAATGTAGTCAATGTTGGAGTTGGACAGGCCCAGCTCTTTGCTTCCTCTCTGCGCTGAGCTGACGATCCCAGAGGTGATGGTGTTCCGCAGCGCAAACGGACTTCCCATGGCGACCACGAACTCCCCCTGGCGAACGTCTGACGACTGACCCAGCCGGAGCGTGGGTAAAGGTTTCTGCATGAGATGAGCAGAACACGGATTTATCTTCCTTTAGAAATAAGCACATCTCCAATGTTTTTCCTCTAACCTGATTAACTGTTTTATCCCAGTTCAATTATTCCCCGAGAATGATGGATTTCTTTTTTAACGATTTTATCATGAACTCATTTGTCTGCGTGTGCGAGTGCGTATGGAGAGAATGTTGTTCCATTATTGTTGCAAGCAGAGAACAGGTTTAATGAGTAGAAATGTGAAAAAAATGCAATCCAGAAATAAAGCTTACATTTAAAAAGGCTTTGAGAGTCACTTTCATGTTTTCTTAGTTTATTTCAAATGATTTTTTTTTTTCATTTTTTCAAACTTTGTTTAATAACTTTATTTTAAACTATATTTCATATTTCTCAGTTTCAGACTGAGTTTTACAAATTGCATTATTTTCCGGGTGTGTTTCACAGATCACATTCTCTTCACTTCAAGTCCTGTAGAAATGCAGCATCTAGATGCACATTCCAACCAATAAAAATGTTGTTGCTAGCTTCCTTGCAGACCATTAGAAATGAAAACGTCTTCGCTCCTCACTACAGTAGAAAGTCCTCCCTGGAAAAACAGCGAATGTGATCTTCTGAACACAATTTAAAAAGAATTCTTAAAACTCAATGTGAAAAACAGAAATTTGAAGGAAAATAAAATGGGAAAAAATGTAAATAGAAAATAGCATAGCTAATCTTTATTTTTGTGATTATAAGCATTTTCAAAGTTTAACTTCTGGGTAGCATTCTTTTTAATTCCATTTATAAAATATTGGTTTGTGTTTTTCCAACAATAATGGGACAAACTTTATTCCATAGTTTATGGTTTTCATGTGTTGAATCAGGCTGCATTTAAAATGCTTTAAAAAGTTTTTTTTCCCCTGATCTATTTTACAGAGTGGGCTTTAGTCTCTCCAGTCTTATAGATCATCGAACAGAAATAGAAACAGATTTTCCTGAATCATCACCTCCATAATATCTGTTGAATCCTGGAGTCACAGCCCTTCTTCAAACTTTACAAACAGAACAGAGCCGTGATAGATGACCGCTTTACTTTTGGCAGGTCTAATTTTTTAATCTAAAGCCAGGCTGAGGTTTTAGAAGCACAGATGAATGTTTTCAGCAGCTACATTTAGAGAGACACCTAGAATTGGATTGAAGGCCTGATCAGATCAAAAATGTTTCATGTAAACATGTCAGACTGAAGCTCCTAATTTGATTTGTTCTGCTTTTCATTCCTATTAAGAGAAGTGTTTTTTTTTCCAGTCGACATTCCGAATGGTGTCCTTCTATACACCCATTTGGATCTTTGGAGTAAAATCATTTCCTATGCACCATGTGCAACATTAGTGTGACGTTTTTGTCTTCTAACCTTCATCCACTGCGTCCTGCTCCTCCTTGGAGGAGGAGGTGGCTCTAAATGTGTGGATGAACATCCTAACCTGCCCTCTAACCCTTTAGCAAAGGAGCGTTAGCAGGAGGTACCGCTGAACTAAAATGGCCACCAAAAACAAAAGTATGATGCAAAAAAAGGTCCATAGTGGAAAAAACATATGAACAGACATGATTGAAGAAGTGATGAAAAATAAATGTTTGTAAAGTGGAGGATGAGCGGACAAGTATGGGTTAGTTTATAAAACAGGCAGCTTCTTTATCTGCTACTAAAGTGTTTTCAGAAAACTAAACAGTTCTGAAAATGTTTAAATGATTTAATCTGATGGAACACTTGGTGCATATTCGCACATCATGATCGGATCCTTTATTTAGTGTCTATGTAAACTGAGACTGAATTTCGATCAACCACAAGATTTAGATCGAGTCAGAGAAGTGCTGCACATGTAAACGTAGCTGGTGAGACGCCAGAAGAAAAAGCTGGAGCAGTTTAGTGTGACTGTTTGAAACACAGAGTAAAAAGGCTGTCCCCTCCCCTATCTGTTGCTGCACACTGCTGACCAGCTGGCTGAAAAACGGCTTTTATTTTGGTTCCCTTTGATTAAGAGGACAGACGGTTTTACCTTTTAAAGCACAAAAGTCCTCAGTTTGTTCACTTCAAAGCTTTGCTGCTGTTAGTCCAATCTGACTTTACATGAACCTGCCTCCTGTTTTCATTCCTTCCTTACGTTTGAATTGATTTTGATTGTGGCTATATCCGCCCCAGGGTCAACGTCCTGGACCGTGGCGTTGTACGTCTCGCCGTTGGTGAGCTTTACTCGGACGCCTCTCCTGTTGGCCACAACGTGGGCGTTGGTGACGATGAGGCCGTCGCTGCTGATGATGAACCCGGAGCCGTTTGACACGGGGACTTCTCGCCCTGAGAACGCATGTCTGGAAAACAGGAGAAGAAGCTTTCAGCTGTTTTTGGGCTCAGAGTTTTTATCTCCTAAATGTGAGATAAAATGATTCACATGTTTCCAAATTGAAATCTATTCAAAAAATGTATCTTCTATAGTAATGTTTGAATTAAACACATAGCGGATAATGCTTCATCCTGAACCACCTCCAACACCCAGAGGCAGACAGCAGGATCTTCAGCCCAGCTTTAAAAACCAGACATCCTCCATCAGAAGCTCAGATCACTCTTATTGTTGACATATGGCAGTTTTTCCTTTCTTAGTTATTCTTTTAATTTATAACTGTGTTTTATACCAATAAAGAATAAATTTCCACTTTAGACAAAAGAAATTTAAACTTCGTTCTCATCTTTTCACCTTAAACAGCTCAAATAAATAAAGAAGGAAGGGCCAGAGCCGCCGCCGCCTCCTCCTGAGGAGGCCGAGGTCCTTCTAAAAACGTTCTATGACTCTGCGTTGGCCTCAGCCCTCCTCATTTGCAGGAGCCCAGACAGCATGGATCAGAATGGAACAAGCTGGTGAGGAAGTGGCTGAGGGGAGGGTGTTGTCCAGCTTACATCCATCATGGTCACCCCCTGCACCAGACTGTAGAGGAGCTGCGCAGCTCCTTTAGTAACAGACTAATACACGCCCTGTGTAAAAAAGATTGCTACCGCAGGTCATTCATCCCATCAGCCATCAGACTTTAAAATGCCACTGCACTATAACCTGGTGTAATAACACTGCAATGACATATACTATTTATCTATTTAACCAACCAGAAACCACACTTTACCTGCCAACACTTTACTGTACATAAGATACTGTATATGTAAGTCACCTTAAATCTCTCCATTTTTTACCATCTACTCTATATAAATATGGATGCACTGTGTATACTTCATGCACCTTTTCCTCCTTTCTGTTTGTTAATTGTGCCGAAGTCACAAGTGAATTTCTCCATTGTGAGATCAATCAAGTTCTATTATATTCCTTAGAGCTATCTTTATAGTTATGCTGCTATAGGCTTAGACTTCTGGAGGACATAGGGACCCCTATTTCATCATTCTCTCTCTATTCTCCCACTCTGCAGAATCTGTTAGTTCAATCTCTAATTTTATGCTCTCTCTGCTGTTTCTCACAGTAGCCTTATCGGGGTCTGTATCATTAATGGTTTGTCTGTT
>NW_015150640.1:1150948-1152995 GCF_000732505.1 Cyprinodon variegatus | reverse complement strand
GAGGGATGCATTCGAGTCAATAAGTCGATGCAATCAACTGGTTTTCCTTTGATAGAAAACGGCATAAATTTCACAGTATGATCTGGTGAAATGTAAAGTGCCTTCAGATGACATGTGTTGTAAATTGGTGCTATAAAAATAAAATGAACTGAATTGAATTAGTTTAAAACGGAGAGCAATTAATTTATCTTCTACATTATGGCAAGAGTTTAAAGCTCTTAAACTCTTGTCATAATGTGTGTGGGGGGTTCCACATGCTTCCCTTGAGAACCACTTACCTCCCCACGATCTCGATGTACACCACAGCAGGAGTGGACTTCTCCACCACATCAGCTATGAAGTTGTACCTGAAGCGGGGGCTGTCAGGTTTAAAGGGGGAGGCACAGTGAGCTGATGGCAGGAGGAGCCTCAGAAAGCTGCTTATTGATCTAGAAGATCCGTCTGAATCCACTTGTTCCTCCTTAAGACGATCCAGAAGCGCCACTCCGCAGAGCCCCAACCCCACGGAGAGAGTCCTGAGCCGGGTAGAGCTGCCTGACTGGCCGCCTCCATCCTTCCAGGGTGGGTGTCTGCTGTCCGGGCTCCCGCTTCCCTCCGGCCCTCTGCTTTTAAAGCAAGGGTATATCTCTTGTTCTTTAGAGGTCAGGATAGATGGTAGAGAAGACAGGGTCTTCTGTCCCACTGTGTCCAGTCCACGGCTGTGGAAACTGAAAACTGACAGAAACCTCCTCCTGACAGCAGTTGCTGCCATGTTGCATCACACAGCTCAGCGCTTTCTATCGCTAAACAGACTTTATATCCAAATACTATATCCAAAAACAAATACCCAACCAGTATAAGGGGGAATAACTAAGTTAAATACTCTGCGTCCTCCCCCATAAAATACTTTTCTTTTAAATATGTCCCTCCTCAGAAAAGTGACTCTCAGCGACAGGAGTAACAGGAACCGGACTTCCGGAAGTTCTTCTTCTTCTTCTTTTGGTTTATTGGCGGTTGGCAACAAACTTTTAGCAGCATTACCGCCACCTACTGGTATGGAGTGTGGTTCTTGATGCATTTATCTATCAATCTATATGTCTATATATCTCTATTTCTATCTATATATATCTTAGTATTTTACTCATCGATATCATAAAGAGCCTCTATAATCAAATTCTATGAAATAATTTAGTTTTCTTTAAATGTCTAATAACTAGTTGTATTTGTTTACTCCCCAAATTCTTCCTCAAAATATCTAATAAATTTACCCTTTCCTTAATACATTCAAACTCTATCTTCATAAATCTCCTCTCTCTTTCATATTTATTACATTCTATTATAACATGTTCTATTGTTTTATACTGTCCACAATAATCACATTTTCCAGTATTATGTTTTTGAATTTTAAAAAGTGTATAATTAAGTCCTGTATGTCCAAATCTTAACCTTACTTACACTCGCTCCTCTTTTCTATTTCTTCTACCATTTCTCCTATCTCTTACTGCCTTCTGAATTTAATAAAACCATCTTCCTGTTTTTTCTTCATTCCACCTTTTTTTTTGTTGCCATTTTTCCATCAGTTTCTCTTTAATACTACCCTTTCCTTCAGATTTACTTGTTTTATCTGTAAAACTAATAGGATACTGAATTGCCCTCTTTACCATTTTATCTGCCCTCTCATTTCCTTCTACTCCAATATGTGCTGCCTGGAACCCACACAAATACAACTATCAAACCCATATTTTGTATTCTGAATAATGTATGAACTATTTCTAATAAAATGTCCATCCTACTATCTGATTGATTATATTTTATACTTAATAATTCAGAGCTTGAATCTGAACAAATTACTGTTTTTAACGGTTTTATATCTTCCACCCATTGTAAAGCTCATAATATTGCCAACATTTCTCCTGTGTATACTGATAATCCACCTCTAATTCGTTTTCCTATTCTTATATTGAATTCTGTTACTACATAATCTATTCTATATTACATATTTTCCTATTTATTTTTGATGTATCTGTATAAATGTGAATATATTGATAATAATTGTTTAAATGTAACT
>NW_015150640.1:1146926-1149287 GCF_000732505.1 Cyprinodon variegatus | reverse complement strand
ATGTCATTTTTAATGGACCAACTTCCCCAGCCTGTATCTTACACTCTTAATGTCCTCCTGTTGTTGGCTAAATATCATATCCACTGTGCTAAATGGAGAAATTCTAAACCCTTCCTTTCATTGGTTTATGAATTACTTTAAAATCAATTTTTTCTTCTCTTAAGAAGATAAAAAAAGACAAATATGCCAAAAAATTGAGGCTTAAAAATTGAGCTTTATCTGTTCATGTTCACATTTGCATTTGCTATCCTCTCTGAGAGTATTTTTTCATGTAAATGTTTGTTGACTTAATAAAAAAAAAAAAAAGAAAAAGTTTTTCTGGATAATGTCGCTTCTTAAAAAAAACAAAAAAACAAAACAAAAACGACGAAGAACAAAAAGAAAAAGAAGAAGAAGAACAACAAGAACAACAACAAAAAGAAGAAGAAGAAGAAGGCTTGTTACGGAAATGCGTCACCTCGTCTAAGTCAAAGGGGGTGCGGCCTAAGTTTTTTGAAAATTGCGGGTTAGCGGGCTAACTGTTAGTTGTCCAATTGTTTATTGGGGCAAATACGTCTCACAGGGCTATGGCGTCTTATCATTTATCGAAACGTGAAGACCCCCGTTATCAATCGCCTGCAAAGATATTTGCGAGGCTGAAATGGGAGATTCAGAAAGAGGCGGAGGACATTTCGGAGCAACAGAGACACGGAGCTGATCGGAGATGTAGCCTGAAAACAGACGGTGTGTGCAGGGCTACCAGACCGAGATACAAACCGTACCCTTCCGAGTTCTGTAGGAGCGAAGAGCTTTGGGAGAACAACAGGTTAGCTTGTTATGAAGCCGAAGCGCAGCCGCTCGTTCTGTCCCCCACCTCCAGCCCTGATCAGTCATTGGAGCCCTGCAGCTCTGCCAGCCTGCGCCTTCCTCTGCAGCAAGAGGTCCCACTCAATTACCCCGTTCCTGGATCTACACGGAGAACCGGATCCATTGAGTCCACCACTTTTTCCAGGCCTGCTTCCGGGGTCTGCAGAGATCAGATCACAGCTGGCCTCAGCAGGACCCAGCCCAAAGAGAACTGGAGGGTTTTTAACAATGAAGCTGTTCCTCTGAATCCCAGATCTCCAGACAGCATGTATTCCCCCATGAGGAAAAGGCTGAGGAAGAGGAGACTGGAACCACTTGATTCCCAGAATGCCAGAGGAACCAGCAAGGAGCTCAGTGAGGATTTAGGTCCACCAGAAACCAGGAGAAAACCTGTCATCTGGGACAGTGCACAGACCATCACCTGCCAACAGGATCTGGGTAATAATCTCACCAGATCCATCATTGATTATCATTCTGGTGCAATAAAAAAAACAGGGTTGTTGTTTTTCTCTGTTTGAACAGACCCCCTTTTTATGGCGAACATGGTCTCCATGATGTCTCCTGCCAAACAGTTTGCAATGATGAAGAAGAGTGAAAGTAAAAAGAACCAGCAGCAGATCCAGAGCAGCAGCAGAAGAGAGCTCTTTGGGAGGAATGAGAGTATGTCTGAGTCCTGCGTCCGAACAAAAAGTTTGCTCAAAGGTCAATAATTACACTTAATATCTATATTTTTTCTCTCTCTCAGGAGGCTTGAAGGAGTTCAGACCCACAGAGGTTTCCACAAACCCTTACATGGATCGCCTCAAAGCAATACCCCCAATGAATACCATAGAACAAGTGGCTCCTGTGAAACAGAACCGAGTGGAGTCACCAGAGAGTCGGTCTGAAATTTCCGAGGATTCTCTGACCCCTGCTCCACCTTCACCGCGTGTTATCCTGGAGGACCCGCTGATACTCGACAGCCCGCAGATCTCCATCCCAAAGAAAGACAAAGATGTGTTCAGACGCAACGTCTTGGCCTCGCAGAAGCAATTCCCATCGGTAAGTAGAAGCAGAAGACAGGTTTAATAATAATAATAACTAAACTTTATCGATCTCACACTGGAGGAATTCACCTCTGCATTTAACCCATCCCCTTGGGAACAGTGGACTGCCACTGTGCGGTGCCCGGAGAGCAGTGTGTTAAGGGTCTTGCTCAGGGACCCAGAGTGCAGGCTGTGGGAATTGAACCAAGTGCTTGCAACCTTCTCAGAGCACAAGCGCACTGCTCTAACCACTAGACCACAACTACAAGGTCTTTGACGGTTATTTTTATAGCCTCTATGTCTATTTGATACATTTTTATTGGATAAATTGCAGGTATGTTAAAAAAAGTACGACTTCTGGCAAAAATGTTATCACAAAACACTGATTATGGTCCTCACCTCCACTCTGACTCTAAATATACCGTATTTTCGCGACTATAAGGCGCATATAAACGTCTTTTTTTCCCCTCAAAATGTGCGGTGCGCCCTA
>NW_015150640.1:1144221-1146025 GCF_000732505.1 Cyprinodon variegatus | reverse complement strand
TTCGATACGCTGTGCAGCTGTAATTAATCTCATCTCTGCCTGGATCGTTTCCTATCAGGAGAGTGTGATTCGTCTGAAGAAGTGGTTCCTGAGAAGGAATGGACGGGGCCTGTTTGTTGATGGGATCCACGTGTGAGTGTCACCATTCATGCTTCACACCCTAAACTCTTGAGTTTTAGTGTGAAATAATTTTTTTATTTTTTTACTTTGTTTCTACCAGAGAGGAGAACATACCGTGGAACAGCAACATCATCACCGAAAGGGTCGGCAAGTCGGTGCTGAAGACCGTCACCGGCAGGGTGTACATCCTGGTCGGACAGATGAACACGACCCCCACCTCTGGTCAGAACGGCGAAGCATTAAAAGCTCCTTGTGAATTCTGTCGCTGCGTGGCGTTTAATCGCTTTCTTTATGTTTGGTTTTCAGATTTTCCAAGTTGGTTTCTGAAGAAGTTTGTGAATGGCTTCCCTTCAAACTGGAAGGAACTTTTTCAGAAGTTTCTCTTGGAATCCAAAGAGTAAGAGGATTTTTAGAGACTCACCAAGAGGCCTTTTCCTGGAAAAAATTAATCTGTTATTTTCAGTCAATTTTCATTTTGCCACAATATAACATGAAATTAAACCAGGCATCCATGTTTAGGCATTCATTACCATTTCCTGTTGATTGATGCATCATAAGGCAGATGACAGCTCTTAGTTGCCTTGTGTTTGAATCATCTTTATCAAGATCTAGTCAGATTTTTCTGTTGACTATGAATTGAAGGCAAACTGCTCATGTGATTTAATGCACCTCTTAAAAAAAGGTTTTACTCATGCAACACTTTCATGGAAGTATTTTCTCCATCTTTATAGTGAATGTTTTATCCCAGTAGGCATGCAGAGAGGAAGAACGAAGACACAGTTTTCTCAGCGAAGGGATTAGAGCTCCCTTCCAGGGAGCAGTCTGTGAGGCGGCACACACAGAGAAATGTGAATAGATGTAAGTGAAATATTTGATTTCTGCTTCATCCCTGGTTCTGATTTAGGATCGGCAGGTTCGATGATTTTTGTTTGTCTCGTTCCAGCCCAGCCGTGTCCTTCCTCCGGCTCCTCCACCTGCGTGACTCGAAGCGGTCGGGTGGTCAAACCCCCTCTGGAGTTCTGGAGAGGAGGGAGAGTCTTCCTGGATCCTCAGATGAACGTTACAGTCTACAGGGACTACTACTCCTCCTCCAGTCCTGTAAGCGCGCGAGTCAACGGCGACCAATCAGCAATCGTTAAACTATAGCCCCATTTACGCTACCCTTTCCAAACTGTGCTGAGATCAGTCCGAGCATGGTAACCAAGTAACTGTTGAGTGTAAATGACACACACAACTGAACCAAACTGTGCCAAACACAGCCCAAAACTCTCTAACATGGTACTAGTTCATCAGTAGGAGTAGTAGCCTCAATTGGTATTAAAATGTCTTAAATCAGTCTTTCGTAGGTCTTAATTTTTAAAACATCATAAATAAGATTATTTTTATTATGATTTCTTTTTGTAATCTAAATAAAACATTAAAAATGACCTTTTTTTTTTTCATTTAAAAAAAATAATGGCTTACTAGTATTGGTTCCGTCCCGATGCGGAACCAATAAAAGCGTTGTTGCGGCCGGGACATTTGGGAGATGCGCCATTTACTTTTTGTCTGGAAAATATGAGCAAGTGTAAATGTAACCAAAATCGTCTATCCAGCCATGAGTTTTCTCCATGGCTAAAACCAGGGAACATACATGAGGCACAGTGGATTTTGTGCAAGAAGTCATTCATATGCGAAACACGAA
>NW_015150640.1:1134267-1142829 GCF_000732505.1 Cyprinodon variegatus | reverse complement strand
GCTGCCACTGGAAGCCCTCTTGGAGTAATTTTGGTGGCTCATTAATGGATGCTGGCAGCCACTTAAGATACCGTCTCTGATGGCCTACTTGGTGCAGTCAGAGAAGTGTTATTTGAGGGAGTTCTTGTTTCTGCCTCATTGATCCTGGCTGGGTGTGGACATTTAAGTAATAGGATTGTTTCATCATTGCGATAATCGACAACTGTTATCACTGGAAAGAAATAAAATCCCAGTTTTCTCGGATGTTTTGCACCACTTTTGGTTCTTTCCTTTTTCCAATCCGCTTCTGTTCTGACAGGATGTTCCAGCGACTGCCTGCTCGAGGAGGTCCAAGAAGCCAGGCCCTGTCTTCTCCCCCTCCAGTGATGGTAAATCAGTCGGTGGAGGTTCTGCACTGACGTATGCAGCCACTCTTTAAAAACATTTCTCTTTACTCCCAGATACGAACCAGCAAGAATCAGATAAAGGCGAGGAGTTCTCAGCCCCAGTGAGAAAGGTCAAGACAGACCGAAGACTGGACAGAGCTGCGGCTAAACAGGACCAGCACCCCACTGATTCATCGAACAGGGTCATTGATTGTCAGAGAGAGGTTCCTGGTAGAAGAATGTCCACGCGGCAGCCTTTAGATGCCAAAAGAGGACTGTGTGAGGGGTCAAAGAGACAAACGCGGAACGCCAGCAGGCCTCCAACCAGGTATTAGAGACATGTTCCCCCGAACTTGTTTCCCCTAGCGTTGAAACATCTAACCACCTGTTGTCTGATGACGAGTTGTTTCTCATCAGAAGGAGGCGAGAGAGTGCGAGGCACACGAGACCGGCGGCAGGAGTTGGTGTACCAGAGTCAGATCACAGTGTTTCACCCAAGCGTTCCCCAGAGCCCCAGAGAGAGAGAAGGAAGGAGCAGAAAAATAAAACCAGAGCAGCGGCGAAGAGTAAGAAAGTACAAGAGAAGAAGAAAGAGGCCAAGCGCACCACTTCATCCT
Organism: Cyprinodon variegatus; assembly: GCF_000732505.1. Lineage (NCBI taxonomy): Eukaryota > Metazoa > Chordata > Actinopteri > Cyprinodontiformes > Cyprinodontidae > Cyprinodon > Cyprinodon variegatus. The sequence goes on along the minus strand of NW_015150640.1, from coordinate 1,141,847 downwards.
CACTGCAGGAGCTTTCATCACAGGCGACATGGCAGAGGCAGCTGCGAAACAAAAGCAGCGCCATTGTTCCACACGACAGAGACGTAGACGAGTGGACGGAGGACGAGATCCTGAAGCTGGAGGAGTACGTACAACAGAATATTTTAAATGACACGAACAGACGGGTGTGAAGAGATGTGAGACCATTTTCTATAAATCTGCTATTTCTACTAGAAATAGCAGATTTATTCGCAGAAAATGGTTAACAGAAATTCTAAAAGTCTAAAAAAAAAAGGAGAGCGTTGATAATTATCAGTGGTCTATTTTCCTTTTTTTAAGGTTGATTTTCATAGTTTAATAATTGCTCTGCTGAATTAACAGAAAGGCTGTAGATGAACAAAGTATGTCCTCGTCTTCAGGTAGGTCTAAAGCATTTTCTTGTTTGTTTTCCAGGGCTGTGCGCAGCTATCCCAAACACGTTGCAGGTTACTGGGGGAAGGTAGCGAAGATGGTGGGGACGCGAACGGCTGAAGAATGCAACAAGTGGTGCGCGTCCCAAGGTGGGACCCAGAGTCCCGCCAAACGCACCAAGAAGGGGAAGGGGAAGGAGAAGGCAGCCAAACCTGCAGGTAAACATAGTTTGGTCTTTAATACAGCTGCCGTGGCATGGGAAGGGCTATGAATTGATATTTGGGAGGAAAACAACTTTATTGTTCATTTTAAATTAATATTACCGGTATATGAAAAAAAACTATTACTGCTGTAAGCAGGTTAAAAATCTAACAAATGATATGTTTTAGAGCAGGGGTCACTAAAGAAATGGCTAATCTAATTTGGAGGAGTGGTGACCTAGTGGTTAGGGCATAGACAGGGCTCCATGTTAACCATTGCCCGATCGCCCGGGGCAAGTAGTTTTTGTTGTTGGGAGAGTACAATTTTAAATAAATGATAATGATAAATAATTATTTATCACTCAAAATTACTTTAAAATCACTGACACATGCTGAAAACGACCCACAAGCATTGCAAGCATGATAAAAATCCTTAAAGTCAACCCCTGATAGAGCTTGGATTCCTGAGGTTCTGAGTTCGAGCTCCACTCCCACAGACTGCCACTCTGGGTCCCTGAGCAAAAACACCTTTAACCCCACTCTGCTCACAGGGTGCCGCACAATGGCAGCCCACTGCTCCCCAAGGGGATGAGTTAATGACTTCATTTCATTGCTCTGTACTGACAGTAATAAGCTGGAAAACTAATCTTACCAGAAAATGGTGTCTAAAGTTTAATTATTTGTGTAATCACTCTAGTGTTTATAGATATTGAAAATTAAAATACCACAATATGCTTATTATACATGAGCTTTAGTTTAATGCTGTACTAGCAGCCTTTAAAAATGAGTGATTGCCCAAAAAAGTAGCTCTCATTTTTAGAAAGGACATTACTACCAGGCAACAATTCAATTCGATTACCAAACCTTCTATGACCAGCATTCAATTTGGAAAGTCATTCTATTTTGACGACGCCAAGATCTGCTCACTATGTTAGCGTTAGTTGTATCAAGTACTCCCTGGATGCAGTACTTGGTTGCATATTCTATTTGAAGTTCTTTATATTCATTATCTGCTGATATTTGGTAAATGAAATGGTCTCTCGCTTCCTCCAGCTCTCAACACATGCATATTTTTATTGCTAAGATTCTAAAAATAACAGAAAACAGTAAATGCATAAAAAAATCTTAATTACAGTTCTTTTTTTTTACTGATCTTGAACAGCATGTCATCTTAAATTAGAATTTAACATTTTAAAGCAACAATGTGTATGAGTTCATCTGAAATTGGTCTATATAAAATGGTTTTTCAGGTCAATATTCAGCCCTTGGTGCCTACCAATGCAGGCTCCTGCCATTAAAAACTAGCCCATGTAAGTTGAGAGGTTTGGATCCGTCAATAAATGAGTCACCGACCCAAAAAAATATTTTATGGCAGTCTGATCTCCCTTTAAACACGTGAGCTAACTAAGCTAGATGTTGCTGTTAGGCAACTAAACGGATATGACCCTTTCCTGATTGACCTGATTGATGACCTTTCCTTTCTGGTTCTCTGATGTAGGATTTAATCTAGAGGTAGGAATCTTAAATTCGCTGATAGTTATATGACTTCTCAATCTGCTGGTCCAAACTGGTTGATTAAAAGATTCCTAAACACAGTAGGAGACTTATTTTGTTTTCCCTGTTGGCAGTTTTGCCAGTTGTTCAACCTGGAAGTTATTGGTCAAGCGCCCCCTAGTGGCTAAAAGTTACACAGTGTTGCTTTAATTTAATTTATTTTATTGGAAATTTACTTTTGGGTTCTTTATTAATTCTGTTTTTGTTCAGCCCCAAACCTTCAACAATATGGCCTCCTAATCAAACCATGAACCGAGTTGTTCTAGTGCTTAGAGGAGTGTTTGCTTAGTTGTTATTGCAGTATGCTTGTGCTCGCAAGTACCTGATTCGATCCCCACAGCCTCCACTCTGGGTTTCTGAGTAAAACACCCTTAACTCCACATTGCTCCCCGGGCGCCACACAATGGCAGCCCACTGCTCCCCAAGGGGATGGGTCAAATTGTGAGAGTTAATTTCCCCATTGTGGGACACTAAAGGGATTTACATTAACATTCTTCTCCAGTTTGATGAAAATCTTTCTGTGTGAATTTTCTCCATCTTATAATCCCTGTGGGGATTTAGGCAACAGTGGATCTGGGTCTGTTCCCCTGATAACTGCGCGAGCCGGGACGCTGAAGAGAAAGCAGCAGGTGCGACAATTTCTGGAGACGGTTCCCAAAGAAGACGTGAACGACGCTTTCAGCTCAACGCACATGCAGAAGAAAATCATTGAGGTGCTTCTTTGCTTAAGATGGTCTCTTCTGGTCCTCTATTAGTGTTTGTGAAGCTTCACTTCTGCCTTGTTTTTCCTTTGCTGCTCAGATCCCCTCCTTTTGCTCGAGTGAAGATCACGACATTTCAGTGTCTGACCTGGAGCCTCAGACCCCCATGTCATCGTGTTTCCCTAATGTGAAGACGCCCCGCTGTCTGGCCATAACCCCCACCATGGTGGACTCTTCCAACGGGTAAGGCCGTCGCCTCTGTGTTCTGACAGGATTTGTCTTGATCGCTGCACACAGATCTCCACCTCACGTTTTCTTTCCTTCATTTTCAAAGGAACGACGACCGGTACGTCTACCAGCTGCAGAAGAGGATGAGAAAGAATCGGTTTGATTTATGCAAAGCCTCGTCTTCTCCAAGGGTACTGAATTCATGAATTCACAAGTTCCCTCTCTGAGTTTTTCCAGCAGATCCAGCCCAAATTCACCTCCTGTTTTTTTATCTTTTAGAAGTACGCAGCCACACCACAGGTTAAGCGACCCATACGGAAATGTGGAAACACAGGTAGGTGGTCAACAAAGTGCACTAACTCCTCTTTTAACAACTCTAGATCATTATATAATATACATTCCCCATTTGTACTGTGCCATGTATCAGGTGACATGGCAGAAAAAAATCATATTTTCTTTTGCATAATTTTGAACACCATGAAAGTAATAGATTATTAAAACCTCTTCTGACTTAATTTCAACATTCAGTCTTTTTCAGTTCACTTCTTTCTGAAGTAAGTTTAGCTTCCCAAGGAGGATTTTCAGTTCATTTACTTTTTAGCACCTTTAATAAAACCTACTTTCTTTTGATGTGTTGTTGTAACCTGGAAGTAGCCAGATTGATATGTTTAGAACTGAGTCAAGTTCTGCGTTATCAATCTGGGATGGCTGCTGTTCAGTCTGTCCCTGAAAAGGAGGGACGTTTAGTACAATACTTCAATCTGATTGAGTGATGTGCCAGATAGTACCCGCCTTCCGTAATACGCTTTCAGCCAATTGTTGCAGCGAATCGTGACGTTTTCACAACTAGCCGGGTACGCTGATAAATTTAACTTTTTCCAAATCCTTTTTGGGTAAAAAGCACAGACATCTTTCCCATCTAAAAATACACAAAGTTCTTCTCTTTGCTCCTTTTTTAAATGAGAAATAGTTTCTATTTAGCTAAAATAGATACTTGCCTGGCAGGAGAGATGCCTTGATCATGAAGGAGCTTTATACTTATGACATTGTAATGACAATAAACCGAGTCAATTGTGATTTCGACAGATAAGTCCTCCAGCGTAGCTATGTTTGTACGTTTGTTTTTTTGTTTTGTTTTTTCTTTATTGATAATAAAGGGGTTTACAAAACAGCAAATTTAACAAGACAAACATGTTGTAGGTCTAAAGCATTTTCTTGTTTCAGGGTGCTGTATAGCAAGCACAAACAAATCAGAAAGCAAATGAATAAATACAAAGTTAACTCAAAAAGATATTAAAGTGAGCGGACATATCTATTTTCTTAATGGCTTTTCTATTTTTTGAATACTGGAGAGATCTAATACGGTGGAATCCGCTTATAGTGATCACGTTGCTCCAGAGCCAATTTGAACACTATAAGCGGTTGATTACTATATCTGAATTTACCATTATGTCACGTATTTTTTATGCAGAATATCATCTAAATGCCATTTGTCTGGTTTTTCAATGAGAGAAATGAAATGAAACGGATAGCTTCCGCATTTACTGAATTTTATGACAGTACCATGCAACTTTAATCACAGCATACTGTGCTGTGCGCAGAAATAACTCTGGTAGCCTGGTGCCGCCTGCTGGTGCATTTTTTTTTTAACAAGTCCTAAGTTTGAAACAAACGGTTTCATAGAACAACAACATAGAAGGTAACTGCATAGGCTACAGAAAATTAAAGCTAGCCTACCTCTGTTTTGTGTTGCGGTTCTGCTTTGGAAATCACTTAACATATTTGTCCATGGTTCCCTTAATCAGAGTGTTGTCCAAAACAGAGTTCACTTCTTTTTCAAAATGATGCACATTTTTACATTCATAAAATGGCCACTATGAGCACATTTCTTGATTATTTAAACAGCATTTGTACAGAAATGATTCTTTCCCAAGCCTTTTGAACACTATAATCGGTTGATGAGTATATACGTGACCACTATAAGCAGATCCCACTGTCTATTGTTTGAATAACTCTTTAAAGTCCGGGAGTATTGGCCTAGTGGTTAAAGCAGTTCGCTTGTGGTCTGAGAAGTTTGCAACTACCTGGTTCGATCCCCACAGCCTCCATTCTGAGTTCCTGAGTAAAGACCCTTAACCCCACGCTGCTCCCCAGGCGCCACACAATGGCAGCCCACTGCCCGCCAACGGGATGGGTTAAATGCAGAGAGGGAATTTCCCCATTGTGGGGAATATAAAAATGTTTTTTATTTTATTAGTGGGATAAGAGAAGAATCAAAACAACACATTTATACAAGTTAGGGGAAAGTCATCAAGAATTGTTTTGGAAATAAGCGTACAAATGTTTTGCCAGGAAATACATGAGTAACATGAGCAGAATAAATGATAGAGATCTTCCTCATAGAGTTGGCAGAATGAACAGTTCATGTCAATGTTTTTTTTTGTTTTGTTTTTGTATTATTGAAGGAAAAACAGGGATAAAAATGATGGATCATCTTAAGAGAGACCTCTTTGATCTTATTAATAGTCAGATATTTAGATGGAAGACACCATATTTTTTCCCAGTTCAGGTTGGAGACAAAGTTGTTCCAATAAAAGATTACATGTGGAACAGAAACAATGTCATTCTCGGCATGTTTGAATAACCCTCTAAGGGCCCTTCTGACTGTCATCATTCCTATGTCCCGCCTCCAAAAAACACTGCAGGCATGTCATTGGTCCGACTCGTTGATTGTTATGAGACGGATTCTTTAAAGTTGGATTTATTGTGAGGCCGAAAACTCAGATCTTGTGACAATCCAGCTTGTGCAAGGTTAAAGTTGTTGTTTGTAGGAAATAAAATAAAAAAATTCCTGGCTTATATAAATATGATTAGCATAGACGAACAATAAGTAAAGTCAGAAATTACTGTAGAAATTAAGGGATTAAACTTACAAGAATGCAACTTTTTCTTTCATCCCAATTGAAAAGGTTTTAGTCTCCAAACTCTAAAGAACTTAAAGGAGTTTCCAAGAAGGTCTGTGTGCTATATTTTATGAACAACACCTAAATGTTGTGTACTACTGAGCCAAGGAGTTAGGATGTCTGAAGCAGAGATTGACCAATATATTTTTATTCATTCAGTCAAACTGATCCCTGAAATGTGCTGCAGATGCTTGTTGACCAGTTCATAGACCCGGTGTTAATCATAACAAATGTTACACAAGTTTCAATTTTAATAAAAAGAAAACATTTATTAACAAAGCACCCCAGACATTAACAATGGATACCAGATTAGAGGAGCAGCACTTAATGTGGGAGTAAGGCATGGCTGCTGAATACACTAATGCAATGGTTCCCAAACCTTTTTTCTACGCTGAACGATGAAAAGTTAAATAGTAAACTATTTAAAGTGAGGTTTGAGGTTTCAGATGTTTATGCTACTGTGTAGCAGAATTTAACATGGCTTTCAATGAATAAATAAACAAAAAAAACTCACAAACTGGGTTAATTATTCAATTAAACTCCAGCATTCCAAGTTTGGAAACATTACTGTGGTAATGGGACATTTTCTGCATTTATCGGCTGAAACGATGCAAGAAATAAAGGCTATTAGCCAAAAATATGTCGGCTGATGTTTTTGTCTAAATCTAGTCTGATGCATCCAGAAGTGACTGAAAACCTAGATGCTGTTTGGCGAATGTCGTGGTCTGAGGACTCCAGCACTTGGTTGGGTTGATGCTAATCTAGAAGACATCACCACCAAGCCGACTGTGATACATGGTGGTGGCAGCATTATGTTATGGGACTCCTTCCTTCAAATGGAGCTACTTTGGCGGATGAAACGATGAGCAGCTGCAAATCCTGCAGTTTGCTCATGAGTCCATTCCATCATCCCAATCCACTGAGGAATTAGGGCATCAGAAAAACATGCTGGATGATAAAGTCCCACTAAAGGAGTCTGAATGCTGAAATGAAATCACAAGTATTAGTTTAAGGGCATGCAAACCTATGCAACATGTCATTATTTTTAGATTTTCCACTAATTGTTTTGTTTTTTAGTTGTCTTGAACACAAACAATGTCACATTAAATGTAAAAGATCTTTGAAAATGATTTATTGTACAGTAAACCCACAAACATCATGCTAGGTGACCTTTCAGGATATAAACATCCCAGTATCCTGCAGCATCATGGACCAATTATTTTGTGTCTTCACCAGAAAACTTTATCGTCTGGGAGACGTTACCCGGGGACAAGGGTGAGACATCCGAAAGCGACGAGGAAGAGGAGGACTTCTACTTCTCAGACAACTGATTTGAACTTCTGGAATAAACGTCCAATTCGTTTTCATTCAATCTGTTTATACGTTTCAAATGAAAGTTATATTTCAAGAAAAACTGAGTGAAGGTTTGTTTTTTTTACCTTCTGTTCTATAAATCAGAATTACTGGATGTTTAATAATCTTTCTGCTTATAGTTCTAAAAAAAAAAAAGAATTTTTGGAAACATTTTTCCAATGTGTTGCAAT
>NW_015150640.1:1131040-1132820 GCF_000732505.1 Cyprinodon variegatus | reverse complement strand
GACATTTCATAATTTTTAATTGCATTAGAGAAAATAAAGAACTTTATCACAATATTCTAATTTTCTGAGACAGTCCTGTATATAACAGCTGAAGTCTTATATTTAACAGCATTATTATACAGGGTTATGTACGGAGTTGCACTGGGTATAGTTATAATGCAGCATTGTAAAGTGATGGCAGCAAAGATGAATGCCTTGCGGTAGCGCTCCTTTTTTCTTATTACATTGACATTAATTTCTCCATTTAAAATATACATATTTTTTTAATGTTACAAAAGTAATAAGATCTTGTTCTGTCTTCCATAAGCACTTATTGCTTGATTTTTTTTATTTTTTAAAGTAGCTCCATGAGTGTCCTATAAAGGGTGGTTGTATAAAAAGGGTTGTCTTTAAAGGGTTAAGCATCAGAGAATAAAAGGTTTAGATCTGCCATACTTGCCTGACATGTATACATGTTTGTTTTTCCAACCCAGAGATGAGCCTTTATAATCTGATCTGAGTATCTGAAATTTGGCAATGGGTCATGGTAAAACATCCAGCAGCAACAAAATATAAAGTATTGTTAAATACTAACAGGAAGCTGCATCAAACCATTGGTCTTACATGTTTTTATAAAAATACATTTATTCATTTAAGCAATTAAAATAAAATAGCCTTTTCACAGCACTGTGCAGGAATTGGCTTTACCATTCTGTTATGTTATCCCTCCACAAAACAAACTATTAGATAAAAAACTGCATTCGATTGTTTGTCCCTATCTAAATCCTAAGCCAACAAAACTGATTTCAAAGCAAAAACAAAATTTATTCATGCTGTGCTCCAACTATTGAAGCCACATTTAAAAAACAGAATGTTCACAATTAATACAAACATAATTAGCACCAACATGGTGTAAGTTTATTTGAACATCTACATTTACCAAAATGAAGATTGAAACTGCATGGATTTTTTTCCCCTTAAAAAAATATCTTTTGAAACGTTTATAAAATCAAACTAATACTAATAACTTAAATATAAAATGTTTTACTTGTTTCATTTTTACAGAAGATGATTAGGGCCACTGGAAAAATTAAAAAAGTTAACTGATTTTCAAATTTTATTTCAGAATTCTGAGATCAACGTCAGAATTCTAATTCTGACTTCAATCGCAGAATTCTGACTTTTTTTCTCACTATTCTGGCTTTAATCTCAGAATTCTGACCTTTTTCTCTCAATTTTGACTTTAATCTCAAAATTGTAACTTTTCTCAGAATTCTGACTTTTTTCTCAGAATTCTGAATTTAATCTTAGAATTCTATCTTTTTTCTCAGAATTCTGAATTTAATTCCAGAATTCCGACTTTAATCTCAGAATTTTGGATCTTAACGTGGCACCGTGAAGAAAGAGATGTGTGAGCACTCAGCTTTACCGACAAAGATGTGAGTTGTTTGGGAGGGCCAGTAACACTTTGATGGAAAATTATGGAATTAGGTGACTTTTTACGTGCCCGAGGGGTCCCTGGTGATGCTATTTGATTAATGGAGGAGCAGAAGGTGATTAAAACAAGAGAGCTAGTCTCTAAAACAGACATAGCTACGGCTTGATGCTAACATGTTTGTTAGCTGTCAGAATTCTGAGATTAAAATCAGAATTCTGAGAAAGAAGTCAGAATTCTGAGGAAAACAAGTCAGAATTTTGAGATAAAAGTCAGATTTCTGAGATTAAAGTCGGAATTCTGAGAAAACAAAGTCAGAATTCAGAGATTACAGTCGGAATTCTGAGAAAACAAAGTCAGAATTCA
>NW_015150640.1:1126700-1130702 GCF_000732505.1 Cyprinodon variegatus | reverse complement strand
TGTTAGCTGTCAGAATTCTGAGATTAAAATCAGAATTCTGAGAAAAAAGTCAGAATTCTGAGATTAAAGTCATAATTGTGAAAAAAAGTCCGAATTCTGACTTTAATATACTGAAATAAAATGAAAAAAATCAGTTAACTTTTTTTATTTTTTCAGTGGCCGTACATTTTGCTCCTTTTTCATCATGATAACCAAACTAAATTGAAAACATAAAAAGATCAGATGATCGGCGTTCAAAAAAGAACAAGGGAGAAAAAAAACGTTAGCAGTCACGTGAAGCCGCGTCACGTGACTCCGTGTCCGTATAACAGCCCATCAAACGAGGACACCGACAATCTGACTGTAAGCAGCCAAGGACACCATGAACAACATGTAAGCGATCTGAGAAACTTCTGACTTGTTTATATTTCCTATAAAATAACTACAGCAGGAAGGATTCAGTGACGCCGACGTGTTTATGAAGCGCGGTGGTTTGTTTTTATATTTGTAACGTGACCCAGATTTAAAGCCTTTAATGTGTGAATGTGGCTCAGAAGTAGAAAACTGGAGCTTTTCTAAACATAGTTTCTGTAAAGGAGCCGTGGTTGATAGAACAGGACAAGCTTTCAGTTCAGGCTGTGAAGGACAACAAAAGAATATCTGTTAATGAGCAAAGCAAGCTCCTCTCAGCTCTTCTTTTGTTTGCTGAAAACTTCCGGGTGTTTTTTAGGATTAAATCTTTTCTGTGAATCACCTGCAGCTTCATTTAACTCTCCTTTTCTCTCCAACAGACTGATCCTCTTCATCACCCTGTTATTCAGCTCGCTGGGCTTCAGCGGTTTCCTTGAATATGACCAAGATGTCCTGTAAGCCAACTGTGTTCTCACTTTCATTCAATAATAATACTAATAATACAGCTCTATCTCCATATTTGATTACTCTGCATCAACATTCAGTGTTAATGTTTCTTTCCCTTAATGACAAACATTCAATTATGCAAAACTTTTCCTGTTTCAGGTCAGTTAGGTTTACTTTAGTTGCTCTAAGCCTGAGTATTTATGGAAACACGTTTTGGTAATTAATTTCTTTCTTAAATTGGAAATCTCAAAGTATAAGCCTTTATATGGCACTCAGTGAAGTGCTTTGAAATTCAGCATTTTATGTCAGGAGTGATTGTAACAGAAAAAAAATTTAATAATATATATAATAAAAAAAAAGATCAGTGTAATTACTAATAAAGTAAATGGTACTAATATGGTTTAAGAATTTTAAGTCTTTCCATAAGAAATCACAGAAAGAGAGAAACATGTTTTTTTTTGCATCATAATCTTCAAAACAATAAATGATAGAGAAACTTCACATTTTTTAGCTTTTAACTTGGCTTATTTACTTTTTGAATTGGCATTTTCATTTTTTCCACTCAGCTTATTAAGTGTTTGACTTAACTTGTTAACTTTTTTTAAAACTTGATTTACAGTAAGAGTAACATTTCACACACAATAGACAACATTAGATTACTGGTTGTAGTCTATAAGGCTCTGCTTAAAGATGGAGGTGCACCTTGCAGATCCTGCACACCACATTTGACCTCAGTTTTTACCTTGTTTGCTGCAAAGTGGTGTTTATAGCATAAATACAGGTATAAACCAGGATAATGTCGCATAGGTGGCGAGAATAGCAAGAGTGGAAAAGTAAAATATTTCTAGCTGCTGAGCTCATTGAGCCATTTGGAGATCAAGTAAACACACAGTAAACAATACATGTTGTAATTGGAATCACTTTGCACTGTTTCAAATTAGTTTTGTTGGAAAAGAATGTGAGGGTTTCTTCTGCCTAAATATTATACTATGTAATTATATCTCTTTTTTTGTAATTTTTAAAAAATTAATAAATTAACAGAATTTGTACTTTGTTGTCTTCTATCTGATCAGGGCTCTGTGAAATTATCAATTAGTTGTTATAGTTATTTAATACTTAAGGGACCTTCTAACTGAATATGCTACTTTTTCACTCTCACTCTTACTAATCTCACCACTTCAATTAGAACCCATCCTCTAATTTGTGAAATTTTCTACACCAAAATAATACAATTTCCATTTGTAAAAAGGCAGATTTAAAAAAAAAAATCTATTTTTGTACTATTTCCCCTCTTTTTTTAGTTTTTTTTTCTTTTCTTTTTTTTTACAGTACAATGTTTTTAAATTATATTAAGTCTCCATAATAATATATATGTTAACGTTTCTCTGTTATTTTCCAGATATTTTTGTTACTTTTGTGTTTTTAATTTGATAGTTTAAAAAATCTTGGGTGTTTTTAGGAGGCTATTAAAGCAGATATAATGTTATTATTAATTAGTAAATTACTGAGAATTAATTTCCCTTTGTTAGTATTTCCAGGTTAAATAATCTCAAATCTCGTGAAAATACGTATTTCTTATCATTTTTTAGTCTTAACATGTTCAGAGTCTTTGCTTTATTTCATATAGCAATCATTTATGGAACCAGTTTAATTGCTTTCATCAAAAGTTAAATGTATAAAAAAATAAATCCAACAATAACCAAAAGAAATATATAAAAAAAACTGTAGCTAATATTCAGCATAAGTTGAATAAGCTCAAATTTTGTTGTTACAAAAAAGGAAAAAAACACACACTGACTGAATGAACTCTTCTGCTCCTTTAAAATGGATCTAAACTATCCCATTGTGGCCAATTCACTTTTTTAATTGAATCCTCATTATTCCAGTGAACCTGTGCTGCACATTTAAACACCTTTGTTCCTTTTTCTGACCCCATTCTGGAAGCAGGCAGTAAGTAGATATTTATAGACTGACTGGCTTTGATATTCACTCAGGAGTATTCAGATAAGGAGGTAACAGCCCAAGTAAAAATATCCATCTGTTTATTATCTTATTTAAACGTCAGCAGAGATTTAAATATGAACTTTTTAAAAGAGGTTTCCTTTTTTCTTACTTAGGCTTTCACCGGACTGGACCCATGCTGGTCGGGTGGATCCTTCAGAGCAGTTGGAGTTGACCTTTGCCCTAAAGCAGCAGAACATTGACCTTCTAGAGGAAACACTCAGACGGGTGTCAGACCCTGACTCACCTCAGTACGGTAGGCCTCTAATAATATAGCATTTAAACATGACTGTACACAGCTGTTAGCTCTGATTCTGTCTCCTCCCACAAAAGAGCAAACGGTGAGACAAATCTTCTGTCCTCTGCAGGTAAACATCTGAATCTGCAGGAAGTTGCCTCTCTCGTGCGTCCCTCTGAGCTCACCCAGAAGGTGGTGCATGGCTGGCTGCAGGCACATGGCGTTTCAAACTGTCGCACTGTTAGCACCCAGGACTTCTTACAGTGCACCATGACTGCAGAGTAAGCACATCTGTTCTTAGCTGCTTTCTTTGCTCACCTGGGAGCCGACACAGATAAGGGTTTTGGTTCACTTTTATTTCTGGGGTTTCATAAATCTCATGAGAAGGTTGTTCTTTCATCATGTGAGGCTGTTCCTGTATTTGCAGTGAATAAAGAAATAAACTGTCGGTTACAATCTGCAGGAAGTGAAATTAGAACTGATGTAAAATAAAATGGCAACTTCCTCGCAAAATTCAGTGATGGCTAAACAGAAACGTTGCAAAATTACAGTTGTTTATTCCAACTTTCCCTGCTGCAGCGCTAATCCATTATTTCTGGTTAAATTTAATACATTTTTAACTACACTGCGGGACTTTTGACCAAGTATTTAATTTAGATTCATATTTGGATTGGTTTGAATTGGATTTAATCCATTAGTTTGACAGACCTACTCCCAAACTGGTCCTTTAACCTCTACAGGGGGTCTAGCTGGTGGGTTTAAGGTTATAGACTTGTGGTCAGACAGTGAGGTTCAGGATTTTCTGTTTAAGAATAGAAATGATAGTTCCACCAATCAGTGTAAGTTGTCAAGTTTTTAAAGGCACACTATGCAACATTTTTCAGTTAATTAATGTGTTCCATAACGTTTTGGATGATTAAATGAGT
>NW_015150640.1:1110048-1125698 GCF_000732505.1 Cyprinodon variegatus | reverse complement strand
CACTTTTACTTTCGCCCTCTGGGGGGAGCCTCGCTGGAAAATCAACACCGGTTGCATAGTATACCTTTAAAGCGGAACAAAGTGATAAAAATGGTACTGATTGCCCTCCCCGTCACTCTGAAAGCAGCTGGAAAACCCGTCAGAACAAAATATCTGAAGAGGTGATTAGTCTTTTCTTTTTCTCAATAGATCGTTGAATAATACATAATTTCTTTTATGCAAGTCAATAAAGTGTAAGTCTGCCTCACGAGTTAATAGGTGTTTATTTGCATAATAAAGTCATTCAGCCTCTCCATGTTTTTAGTGACGTCCAAAATGGATCCATCTAAAGTCACAATATTAACACTAACAGATGTGGTCCAATAGCAACATTACCAGGTCTGCATCAGTTTTGCATCCTTGTTCCTGTTTGACGTCTTTGATTAAACTTTCCAATCTGATTCACATTTTCACCTCCTTTCCTCTTCAAAGCTTTTCTTTGCCTGTGTTTCCCTCTCTGCCATGTTATAAACCTCCTAAATCCAAAAGTGCTGTATGATTATTGGTGAGTGCGGCAGTGAGGGTTTGTGACTATTGATGCCATTGGCTTTGCATTGGGCTGCCGTAAAGCTGTTAGTTTTACAGTGAGAACAGTTGCAGTTTCTGTCCAGACATGGTAGGGGGAGATGAAAGTCCCCACAGGTGTCAATTAAACACTTAAATTATATCACTGGGACTTAGAAGCAGATATATTAAAGTAAAAATGTTATTTTAAAGTCAAAAGCCAGTTCAACGCTCAAATTATTACTCTTTTCTGAATTAGTATTTAGATTTATCTTCTAAAAAGTCTCACTGTATTCTCATCAGTGCACAGAGCATTTCTTTACATCTGTCGCTCTGTTGCTGTTAAATCGTGAGCTTTAAACGAAACTTACAGGTGATGCCTGCAGTGCTTTAGATTCTCGTTTCTGGTGTGACCTCCTAGATGAGATACCTATGTACATCAGTATGATTCCTTTTAAAAGTATTTTAAATTTAAGCTTGAATTAATCTGATAGGTCAGTTAGAACTCGTTCTCATTCACATAGTACCGGTAATCTAATTCTTATTACAATGATGTTCTGAGATCTTGACCTTCTAGATCAGAGGTTGCTTCTTTCTTGCAGTAATTCTGGTCGGTCAACCACTATTGCTGATGTTGCATGTTTGTTATGTTTATGGATAATGGTTCTCCCTGTCGTAGTTAGTATAACAAAGCTTTAGAAATAATTTTGTAACTCTTTCTCAACTCTTGATGTTTTTTTTAGACATTCATTAGCCTACTTCATGTTGTTGGACTGGTACGATTTTAAGGATTTCTTGACAGGATTCTTGAATTTGGAATTTTGAAATCTTGGTGGAAAAGATTTTGGTGGAAATTTATTTTATTTTTAAACAGACTCGTGGATTTTGACCGCTATTTTCTCCCATCATTAATAACATTTCTCTCAAACAAGTTTTGTTTATGTTTTTTTCAGGGTGTCTTCGTCTGGTATGGACTTTAGTTTGTGGGTCAAGACATTTAAGTTTGACAAAAAAGCAAAAGAAGTCAGATGTTTTCTGCCTAAAGCCCCTCTCACACCTTGCCGATTTAGCCAACGTATACCTTGCAGCGCAGAACCTGCTAAAACGCTGGCATACGCTGAACTTTCTATGTATTTTTTTCAATTTTGGGCAAATACATAGCATATTCATAATAAGTCCAGAGCGTATGTCCAATGACTGCCTAACTTATGCATAACACACGGCAGCGTAATGATCTTGATACTGTATGTTACAAGCCAATACGTCATTATACAGTAGCTCTAAGTTAAAAACACTTTCAGCGGTCATCTGGAACACGTCAAATATGTTGATATGCGTTGGAGATAAGTTCTTGATAAGTTATGCAGAGGTTACTCATAGGACACCACGTATGTCAACGATCAGATGACTTACCTGTAGTTTATGGCCCACGTTTTGCATACGCTGGCATACATCGGAAAGTTGATGTACTCTGCGTATGCCAACGTGTTTCAGCATGCTCATAACTTATACAAACCATACTCATAACTTATACGAGGTATGCCATCGTTTTTGCCAGATTTTACGTGCATCTGGCATATTCAGGCTAACTAGTCAAGGTGTGACACAGGCTTTAGTTTTCTGCCCTTCAGTTCTCACTTTGCTGGAGAATTACTTATAATTTGGTGTAATTTTACTGTTTTTTAATGAAGGGTTGCAGAGACACTCCTCCCAGGAAGTAGATTTCACCGCTACGTCAGAGATGGCCAGTCCATCGTGAGGTCTTCAGGTCCATATTCTGTCCATGATGAGGTTCACCACCACCTAGATTTTGGTGAGCGTTTGCTCTTTAGCAGCGATGCAGTGCATGCTGTGTTTTTATTTTGTTTTTTTAGTGCCATTTTGCCATTTTGTTTTTCCCACAATAGTTGGAGGCCTTCACCGCGTCCCACCCAGACAGAAACACGTCAGCCTGAACCAGCCGCCATCTAAGGCTGGGGTCCACCTCGGAGTGACTCCGGCCATCCTGAGGGCCCGCTACAATCTGACCGCAGCTGATGTTGGGACGTCTCAGAACAACAGCCAGGCCGTTGCGCAGGTTTGACCCACTGTTTGCTTGTGATGAAGCCTATAATTCGTAGACGTAGAACGTTCCGCTCTGATAATCACTCTTCATTCCTTTAGTTCTTAGAGCAGTACTACCACCCAGCTGACCTGGCTGAGTTCATGGCTATTTTTGGTCGGACCTTCCAGCACCGCTCTGAGGTGGATCGTGTTGTTGGCACCCAGGGAGGAGGGAAAGCTGGCCTGGAGGCCAGCCTGGACGTCGAGTACATCATGAGCACTGGAGCCAACATCTCCACATGGGTCTTCACTAATCCAGGTTTGTCTGAAGACAAACGTGTACAAATAATCTATTCTTCTGTAATTCCACGTTTTTAAGAGCTGAGCTCAGACAAGCGGATAGAGACAGTGCTGTCTGTGCAAAGCCTCTATTCTGCTTCTAATCATCTTTACCAAAGTCGAACCTCTGGTAAAAATGTCATTAACATTTTTTCATAATTTTTCAAGTTATCAACAGACACACACACACAAACTCCTAAAAACATAAGCTTCCTAGTGAAGGTAATAAGAAATGTGCAGGAAGCTGAGTGGACTTTAAAAAAACAGCCACATGACTGCAGGTTGAATCAACCAAAAACAAAATAAACAGTGTGAAAATACCACTGTTAAAGTAAAGCAGTAAATCAATAAACGCATCAAAATTTTTTTTGTTATTTAAAACTTTTATGTAAGTTTATATGTTTTTTTTATTTTTTTGGTAACTATCTTTAGTTTAACGTGTTCTTCCGGTTCCTGTCCAGGCCGCCATGAATCTCAGGAGCCCTTCCTCCAGTGGATGGTCCTGCTCAGCAACATGTCCGACCTGCCCTGGGTTCACACCATCAGCTACGGGGACGACGAGGACAGCCTGTCCACCGCCTACATGATGCGCATAAACACAGAGTTTATGAAGGCCGGCGTCAGGGGGATTTCTTTGCTCTTTGCCTCTGGTCAGTAGCTGCTTGGAGAAATTCAGCAAAAGCTGTCCTGCTGCATCAGCAGAGCATCTGTGGGAGAGCTGTAGTAGGTTATAAGGTTATTGGACATGTGATTAATGATGCATGTGATACTCGGTCATGAAAGAACTGCAACTTCCTTTTATTGAAAGGAACAATTCAGAAAAACCTCAGCTGAGAAACAAAAAGCTGTCATTTTGTCATTTGTTGAACTAAAACTATTATGGTTAAAGTTAAAAAAAAAAAGAAAATTCAGCATTAAAACCTCAGATGATTTTGGGTTTGTGACCTTTTCTGTGTAACAAAGGCTGCTGGGTGTCCTTCAGGTTTGCAGTGTGGTATAATTTTTTTCACTGTGCTAAAGTAGATTTTTTTTTTCTGTTTGTTTTTTTTTTTAGGCCTTTTTATTTTAACACAGACAGTTGTACTCTCTACTCCTTACTGTCTCCAAACTGACTCAATACTTCTATACATATAATGGGGACAATAACATTTGGGGCCCAGTTAAAAAACACTGATAGCAAACTGGATGAAGACTGGAGAGCCTCTTTATTAGGCTTTAAATTTCTATGTTTATGTTTCATTCATAAATTTCTATGTTTATGTTTTATTTTCATCTCGATATTGTCGTATTCAGGTGACAGCGGAGCCGGGTGCAGACATCTGGGGAAAGATGAGAACACGTTCAGGCCCAGCTTTCCTGCTTCCAGGTAAACGTTAGCGTCTAGATGTGCAAACGCCTGAGGATCTTTAAATGTGCTTTACAAATTTTTTTTATTGAACCATCCACCATTTTCCTCTCACTTTAGAACTATGTACTACTCTTGGTCAGTATACCACCTAAATTCCCACGAAAAGACATTAAAGGTTTTGGTTGCAAACAGGCTCAGACTTTAAATCAGTGATACCGGGCGTTTGCCTGGCGGGCCGGTCCTAATTTCAGCGTGCTAGGACCGGCCCTCCTTAAATCATACTGGCCCCAACACTAACGCTCCGGCCGAAGCTCCTACCTGTGACAGTAAATAACTCGAGGAGCTCAAGAAGTAATACAATGTTAACTACCTAAATGATGCATGCAGTATATATAGCCTTTCCTTGTGATGGCATATGGTGGAATTTTCTATTTCTTCAAACTGTAAAATCCTTGCAGCAAACTAAAATATAATAAAACTAAAATGCTTTCTTTAAACCAAACTACTAAGTTCCTCTTATATTTGGCGAATTTATGTTAGAATGTTTTTGCAAATATATGTTGCAGTGCATGATGGGGTTTTGCATCTAAAGGCTAACGTTTCCCATCTTGTTGCCTTGTTGCCAGGTTGGGATGTTTCCCAATCTGGCAGTTTAGGTCGGCCGTCTATGGGTAAAATGGTGCAAAATGTGAGTCAGTGACATCTGGCAACCGTGCTGATGTGGCGAGTGGGGACGTTACGCAGCAGTAGTCCATGTCGCGTCTGTGTTAATAACCAAAGCCAGTAATACTGCATTATAGAAGTCTTGTTGATGGTTGTCGTGTGATGCTTGAAGATAAATTGATTAATCCACAATGTGTATTCATATGTGTATTCGTCTCATATTTCAAATGCACGCATATGACATAAGTGGTCCATAAGCTGGCCGGTGTAGATGGAGAAATGCCAGGGCCGAAAATCGTTCCCAGGCGAAAGTCAAACCTTTTCGAAATGTGTGTGTTTATGTAGCAGGGGAACAGGAAATGAATCAACTAAAAGCGGCTCTTTCTTTCAGCCCCTATGTGACGACAGTAGGAGGAACCACTTTTAAGAACCCGTTTAAAGTAACCTATGAAGTCACACATTACATTAGTGGAGGAGGCTTCAGCAACGTCTTCAAGATGCCAGACTACCAGGTACAGACGTGCAGCTTTTATGCACATTTATCAACACACAATGTTAAAGGTATAATGGAGGATTTTTTTTTTTCCTGCAAATTTTTGCAAAGACCAGCCCTCTCCACTTAAAAATAAGAACAATGCACATGCAGAACAATGCCCCCTGCTCCCGAGAGGGAGCGGCTATTAAATGCGTGCGAGAGCGTGCACGAGCCCTTTTCTCCTCGTGCACGTGCTGTTTAAAATTTGCTATTTGTATTGCTCATACAAGCTTACTTTCCAAAAGATGTGCAATTTCCCACTATTTCCCACAGGTAAGTGAAAATGGGGACGAGCATGTAGGACGGCCTTACTTAAACATCACCAGAATGATTGACAATTAGGAAGACCACTTATTTTGCTGATCCACCCGGAAGAAGAACATCCTCCACTAAACCTTTAACTGTCATTTGAATTCTTTTTCTTTTTTCCTTAATATTAATCAATTGTTTTTTTTTCCTCTTTCTTCTTTAGGCCAGTGCAGTGCAGGGGTACCTGAAGAGTGTAAAAGCGACTCTCCCTCCTCAGTCATACTTCAATACGAGCGGCAGGGCCTACCCAGACATAGCTGCACTATCGGATAATTACTGGGTGGTCAGCAACAGAGTGCCCATCCCCTGGGTGTCCGGAACCTCGGTAAAATCAACCAAACATTGTTAAAGTTTCTGCTAAAAAAATTTTTTTAGCGGTTAAAGCTATTTTAGATTAGCAGTGATTGATGTCTTGTTGCTCCCTGTAACATAGTGAAGTATTTTGAAACTTGCACACGTTCAGCAGATATGACAGTTGGAATAGGAAGTATGCCTTTAAAGATAAGGTGTCATTCTTTGCATTCTTCAATTGTTTGTAACTTCAGTTATCCCCCCCCAGGCTTCAACTCCTGTGGTTGGAGGCATGCTGGCTCTCATCAACGGCCAGCGTCTGTCGAAGGGCTTGCCTGCGCTCGGCTTCCTCAACCCCCGCCTCTACAAGCTTAAAGGACCGGGCCTGTTCGACGTACGTCGCCTTTGTTTACTCTTAAGATGTAAATCCAACCAATCCAGATATAAGATTATAACAATTTGGATGAAAATCCAGCGCTGTGAGACTATCTACTCTCTAATAGATTTATTCAAGGTTTGATTTTATTTGTTTTGACAATTATCTACTTTTTCTGGAACTAGCCACACAGATGGCTGATTACCATCTGATGAAATCCTTTAAAAAGTAACTGATAGCACAAAGTAAGCTTAAAGATTCATGAAGCAAATATCTTTCCCCAATCTAGAGGCTTTTATTTTAAACCAGGAGTTTAAAAAGTACGTCTAAAGCTCTGCAGGCTTCACTAGCCTCATGATTCAACACTTGATTGACCATGAATGAAATCATTGAGAACACTAAAAATAAATCAGTCCCTTATGTATGGGAAAAAAAATATGTATATGATCAGAAGATGTGGCTCCTGTTACATTAGGCATCATCAAAAAAACAAACAAAAAGACAACGTATTAATTGTCAAATGAAGACAATCAAACTATAAATGGTAAATGAGAATATCTGCTGTCTGTTTGTTACCCCAACCCCCTAAATGGTTTGGGAGTGATCTAATTAAACATGCAGTTTCCACTTCAGCTGGACCTAAAGTGGCGCAAAAGTTTTCATAGGGATGTTAAAGGTATAGAGGAGGATCTTTTATTTCCGGGTGGATCATCTGAATAAGTGGTCCTCCTAATTATCAATCATTCCGGTGATCTGTTTACGTAAGGCCATCCTACGTACTTGTCCTGTTAGCTATATCTTATTTGCGCATCCTCACTTTCAGGTCTAGGTCTGTGGTGAGCTATGTTTTCATCCAGTCAAGTTTGCCTTTCTCACCGCGGTTCTTTGAATATGGCCGAGGGTCGTATAAGAAAAAGTCTCTACAAAGTGTATAAGAAGAAGATAAAGGCCTCAGAAGAGAGCAATGATACAAGAGTTTTTTTGGGAAATTCTTTCTGGCGATGGCGTACACTAAAAGCACAGGCCGGTCTCCCCAACTATGCCTCAGCTGCAGTTTCTACTCCACTGGTAAAGTTTGGCATTTCACATCACTGCTAGTAAAAGTTATCTACCTCTGTTTTGTAACTTTCCAGGAAAGATAAGTTTATGTTTTTTTGTATTTTGCATTGTTAGCAGTTATAGGGTGGCCACAGATTCTAATTTATCCCGCAAACAAGTTCAAATTTCCACTGCAGCACACACATACATACAAGCATGTCATGATTTTTTATTTATTTATTTTTTTTATGTGCCAGTAGTCTTATTTGCGGGTAAACTTTTTATATATAAATATGGGTGAGATGAGATCCATCCTATTGAGCGTCTTATTGCATACCTGCACCTCCTGGAGGAGAAATGGGCTCATGCATGCTCTCCTACGCGTTTAATAGGCCTTCCCTCTCTGGAGCGGGTGCAAGGCTGTGAATGTGGAGAGGGCGGGTCTCTTAAAAATTTGCCAAAATCCTCCACTATACCTTTAAAGAATCTTTAACAGATGAAGGGTGGTAAAACCAGTTTTGGTGTTGGGGATGGGGGCATTGAACCCATGTTTGAAAATCCTCTTATATTAAATCTGATCTGAAACATTTCAAGATTATATTAATACAAAAACAATCAACTTGATGAGTCTGTAGTGAAGATGTTTTAGGTGAAAGGAAACCCTGCAGCCGATCATCAACCTGTTTTTCTCTCCAGGTAACTGAAGGATGTCATGAGGGCTGTCTGGACGAACAGGTTCAGGGGAATGGCTTCTGTGCCGCTCCGTCATGGGACCCTGTCACAGGCTGGGGGACACCAAACTACCCTGCCCTGCTGTCTGCGCTGCTGTCTGATTGAACAGAACCAACCCAGAGCTGAACGGGGCGCTAATGCGCCCTGAGAGTGTGGGCTCCACTCCGATCAGGTTCTTGATGCCAAAGGCAGGACAGTGGAAACAGGATACTGGATTACTGCTGCTGTAGTTTTGTGATTTTTATCATTTATGTTTTGCATGATTCATGATTCATAAGGAGTTTCGGCACCTGCCCAGGTTTAAGCCGTGAACATTTTAAAGATGGAATTAACTTAGCATTACTGCTGTGGCCTTATTTTGCAGTTTACTGAACAATATTTTTCTAAAGTCTGTGAGAAATCTTTGTTTCCTCTTTAGGAGTCATTTAAATTCTAGACATGGAAAAATTGTAAACTTGAGTAGTTTTTTTTTATTATTGTTAGGCTAAAGTAAAACAAGTTTAGAAAAACTCAGACAGCTTTTAAGAACGAATTTTAAGTAATGATGTATGTCCTTTTACTTTTGTCTCTACAGCGAATCTTCATTTGATCCTAAGATGCATGAAGCTTTAACATCTTTTATATGTTTAGATAAAACAGGAAGATTATTTTGTGGCTTAACATTTTTATCTGTTCCTGATGACTATGAACAAAATGCACTGTTTGATGTGGGTTTGGAAATGATTCAGCTAATTTACCCACAATGCACTTTTTACAGTACTTGCAAAACCACAAATCAGATATGATTTTGTTTTTTTCTGTTAATTCATTGCACCTAAAATGGGGAAATGAATTGAAATGTATTGTGCAGAAGCAACGATTAAAATTTGATTTTTTTTGGACGTTTTAAATAATGTCTTTTTTTTTTATAAGGATTTTACAGCTAACCCCATAATACCATCACCTTTATTTAAGATATTTTACTTAAGGTCGAACATTACAGCCCAGGAACTTTGAGAACGGAATCTAAAAAAAGTAACTCTTATTTAATGCTCTTAGAAATAATCTTAATGCAATCAGCAAATACCCATGACTTATTTATATATATATATATATATATATATATATATATATATATATATATATGGCTAAATCCATCAGCATGGACAGGCTGCCGCCATGTCCCAAGTTCCTCGTTTTTCCGCCACTTTGGTTCAAATTTGCATTTTTTCCCCATTCTCTAGCCTTTTCTCCGCCTCAAGCTTCTTTTCCGAAGCATTTTAATGCCACGATTTAAAAATAATAATTTAATGACTTTTAATGACCTACAGAAACCCTGCTTTACATTTTAGTTTAATTTAGATTATGGCAGATAGTGGAATTGTTTCTCATACATTAGAGAACTGAGACCAAAATAAGAGGATTTTTAAACAGAAATATGAAATTATGGTCTGCACAAGCAAATGAAGACTGCTGACTTAATGACCACAAACAGAAGCTGCTTATTCAGAGGGTTTAGTGCAGCGTGAATGGAAAGTTAAATGGAAGAAAGATGTGGAAGCTTTAATAAATTGTGACTGAGGTTACTTCTGGTACACACAATTAATTCCAAGAAAAGTCTTGATTGTATTTTTTTATATTTTCGTTCACTTTTATCAATATTGTAAGAAATTCTACAAAGTTGGTCCATGGTACATAGACATACTTGTTAGTAGGCCCTCGTTTCTGCTTTAAAATGTGTAACAGCTGCGTTATTATATGAGTGGATTTTTTTTATTTTTATTTGTGAGCTGCAAACCAGAATTATGAATAAAAACTGGAAATGTATACTCATACGTTTTCCATTATAATGAATTTGAAAAGGAGCTCCTCTGGAGTGAAACAAGCAAACTGTGAGGAAACCTAATTTCCATTGCAAATTCTCCCAAGGCCTCTGGTTTCCAGTTCACTCTCAGCATATCCCATTACTACAATAAACACACATTACAGCAGCATCATGTGATCTTATCAGCCACACTTATGCACAGGATATTTAACATTGCATGTGCAGAAATACCCAAAATTCCAATCCCGACCTGCTTGCCTTATGGCAGCTAAATATTTCCTCTAGATGCTTGAACTCCACTTTAAACACTAACCTGGTCTGTTAAAGGTCTCATTTAGCCAAAGATTAACTATCACTCTGAATATTACAGTCATCCATGCATATAAATCGTAGTTAAATATGCTCCACATCCCTGTTAAATCTTCTGAGAAGGTTTATTAACCTGATTGGTTTAATCATTAACTAGAACTGGAACAGCTCCTGGCTTGTCCTCAAAGGTAATGACAGCTACAACAGCTGCTTACTACCGGTAAGAGTTTGACCTTTGACCACACAAATCACACGTTCTAGATCAGTTATTCAATAGGAAGAAACAATTTAATCAATATCTACTGGTGAGGGAAAAAGCACATGGTTTTCATCTACATGATAAGAATATGAAATGCTGTTCCTGTGTGATCTCCTCACAAACAGCTCCATGAACGAGAACAAAGAGAAGCAAAACTAAAACTGGACCCTTGCATGAAGGCCGACGGGACACATACAGACCACAAAGCTTACATCTAACCGTGTACAATATGCACACTTAGGGAACGGTACAAAACTGAGAAAATGGTGAAGATTAATGCAAATTACATAACTATTTGTGTAAAGGTATAAATAAGTTTTCCAGGTGCAGATTCACAAATTAATATCTTAATCAGAAGAAACTAAAATATTCCTTCCATTTAGAGCCAAAGTGTGGGGGACCAGCTCAAACGGGTTGATTTGTTTGCAACCCCCTCCCTCAAACCTCCATTTTTTATCAAAAGCTTCACAAAAATGTATGTTTTTTTTTCTATATTTGCAATACAAAGAGAGTCATCTCACAGAAAAAGCAGTTCAAGCAACATCGAGTCAGTTTTCCCAGAAGCAGACGGAGCTAAAGTCCTCCAGTTTTCCTGCTGTTTCTGAATCCAGTTCCTTGTGGGAAACTTTACTGGTTATTTTTGGCTTTGGCGTGTGTGAGGATGTGAGACTTCAGGTTGGTAGACTGAGCAAATTTCTTGTTGCAGCCATCAAAGGGACAAACATACGGGCGGTCGCCGGTGTGAATCCGCACATGAGTGCGCAAGTTAAAGTCCAGAGAGAAGCGTTTTCCACATCCTTCAAACGTGCACTAGAGAGACGAGATAGGAAAGAAAAATATACAATTAGATCAAATTGTATAATTTTTTTTTTTTTTTTTCATTTTGTATTCATGCACTTAAAATTTTTGAACATGTAGAAAGAAGAAACTCACTTGGAAAGGTTTCTCTCCTGTGTGAACCAACTGATGCCTTTTCAGCTTTGAACTCTCCACAAAGGCTTTGCCGCACTCTGCGCAGACGTGCACACGAGGCCCGTGGGTGTGCAAGTGCTTCCTCATCGCAGAGTTGTCCCTGAACATCTTGGTGCATCCCTAAGAGGGGAACAAACACAATAACAGTCATTTTCCAGGAACCTCTCAAACATGCTGCTGATAGGAAAAATACCAAACTCAGGGATCCGTTCCACTATTAGTGAATCTAATCACAGGAACACATTTAACTTACTTTATGCGGACAGGCTATTGTCCTGGGTGCATCATCTTCTTTGACTTTCCTTGGCTTCATTCTGCAGCACAAATGAAGGTGATGCTTTTAAGCTACAAACATGAACACTGACGTATTTGTGCAACACCAGAGAGTTAAATGTGTTAATCCAATTTTAAATGTTGCACTTAATGTAGTCGTGTACAAGTTCCTACCGTGCAAACTCTGCCAGCTGTTTGGGATCTGACAGGTCAATGCCTGGAATACCTCCTGGTGGGAGCTTCTTCCCTGTCATATATTCAGAATAATCAGGAGGAGAGTTTTCCTCTGAGAGCTGCTCATGCTCGATGTCCTTCTTGTCATCTGAGAGTGGAACAGAAAGAAAGTAAACACGACATCAGTTTAAGCATGTGATGGATTAGAAATACTAGATTAATCAAGACATCTTTAATTTGTAAAATTATGTGAATACAGCAAGCATTTTTTCCATACAAACAACAAACAATTTACTATTAAATAAAAGTTTAGTGATTAAAAGGCTAGATGGATGCATTAAAAAGCAACAAATTCCTTATGCATGATTATAGACGTAATATTCATGCCTTTCAAATGCAGCGTATGGATGCATTGATATAGCGAAAGTCTGTTTTACTGTTTGTTCTCCTAGGCAAACAGATCTGCAGACACATTTTTAAGATCCCATATCATATTTTAACTTTTAAAGTTAATTTCAAACAGACTGACCCAAAGTATGACCACTTACAGCTGTTCTTACTTGATTTATCAGTTACGTTTACATTTTAAACATTTCCTATAAAAGGTTACAAAATGACCGAAAATTGTTCTTCTACATGTATATAAAATAATCGTGACAAAATGTCAACACAGAGGAAAAAAAACATGTTTAGTGTTTATTTAGCCTTCCCTCAAAGGTCAAACACGACCCAGTTCTTGTCTTGTCTTTGCCTTATATGGCATTATTCTTATTACGAAAAGCCTGGCGTTTATTTTATTTAGATGTATTTCTCGTTTTTATTTTTTTTTATTTTTTAAACCCTGCCACAGTATTTCCCAGTAAAGCATGTTGAATTAAAAGGAAAATAAATCGCTTTATATAAAACAAAATATACTTCATCTTTGCGTTGTTTTTGAAACGGGATTAAAGATTTATTTTTCAAGCCTGATATTAAATACTGGGTCTTTCGTTTAAAGTCCCAGAACTGTAAAGTCGGAGGCGTCCCTGAAGGCATCTCGTACTGCCGCTAACTGAACTGCGCCACAGCGGCCCAGCGGAGCTAGCAGCCATCGCTCCCCTTGTCGCCGCCATCTTCGTCGGCCAAATAAACGCCATTTTTTCGGGCCGCCATACTTTCTGGACCGGGGAAATATGGCGGCGCCCATTGACACATAAAACATGGCTTCCCATAAAAACAAACATCTTTCAGAGAGACTTTAAACCGTTTTGAGCAGTTAAAAATAATCCAACAAGCAGAGGACAAGGCCTCAGTCGGGCCCGCTCACACCGAGAACAAAGCGACATTAGCAGCATGCATGGATTCACCACCGACTCACCTGAAGCCCACATAGTTACTGAAAACTCCCCCTCCAGAGTCTTTATCTGGACCTGCTTCTGCTCCCACTTTCGGCCCATCTCTACGCCAGTCAGGAAGCTTTTCTTGCCAGCTTTCTTCCCGCTCCCACTCTTCTTAACCCGACCTGCGGACGAGCCTCTCCCGGCTACAGTAACCAGAGTATGCTCGATGTAGTCCTCCTCAACGGCTGGCACCGGGATCAGGATCTGATCCTCATACCCGTCCTCCGTGTGCAGTTCCGAGTCCTCCTCTCCAACCACCTCTTCCCTGGTCTGCACCAGAATCACCTCCTGGTGCGAATGGAGCTGGTGCGGATCATCCAGAGGCTGCAATGCGATCATCGGCTGTTGTTCGCCGTCCTCTCCGACAACTGTCGTCTCAATGGTTTCCACCTCAATTTCATGCAGTTCCACTATTTCTGCTGGCATCTCAGTCCCGTCCGTCTCAATGTACAGGGTATCCCCTGACGCCATGATGAATTTGTTTCCCTCGGCCTGTTTATGTATTTGTATGTATTGTAGCTCTCACCTCCCCCTATGCTCTCACTTCGCTTCCTCCCACTCTGACAAAAACTCTCCACCACTACTGTAATCTCGTCGCCACAGTGCTCTAGTTTTGAATTCTCGCGTGATTTGAATCAGCTTTAAGTGTATGGTTATTGTATGGATTTCAAGACATACATCTACTGCGACTTCATAAGTCCATGACCCCACAACTAACCAACTTATCTATTATTTGAACCATCAATCACTGACCAAAAATTAAGTTTAAATTATAACATTCTAATAACATTCTTTGCAAATTTGAGAAAAAATCAATTGAAACACTGAGAACTCTTTATCTACCCCCCATACAACCAAAAGCTAAAGAAACTCATTATAAAACTTAAAATGCAATTTACCCCCCATAAGAACTACTAAGAATTTGTTTTAATATTGATGACAATAAATGCTCATTCTTTTAAAGTGATATAGAAACAATTGACCATGTCTTCTATGAATGCAATAAAACATTTTGGAAGTGCTTAGAAACATGGATTAAATAAAAAAATTGCACTTCTTGAATCTATTTCTAGAGATATGGGTAACTTTTGGAGTATTATTGAAAACCAAAACAATAGAACTCTGTTGTAACCTAATTTTGTGTTTAGCAAAATTATTTATTCATAAACAAAGAGTGTTAAGATTATCCCCAATCTTTAATCTTTTTTTAATCTGAATTCAAGTTGTATTTTAAATCTCTTAAATGTATCGAATCATACGAACACCTGACAGAAATACTGATGGGTTTTCCCACAGATGTTCAGCAATCCTAACACGAATCCCCTTGTTGCCTTGTTAATAATTATTTCATTATTATCAGATATTCCTTTTATTATTTTTTTGTTCCTTATCAACAATGCCTTGTACTTCATTTTTTAAATCTGCCTCTACTTTTCCTTCCTCAGATTTGTACTGTTACTATTGCCTTACTTGTTTGTACTTACTTTGTTTAAATAAAGTTTTTAAAAAAAGAACCAAAAAACGTCATAAATCTGGTTTTGATCAATTGATAAAAAAAACAAGAACTTATTTATGCTTAAACATGCAAAATATTACACTGAAAAACACACTGGTCTCTTTTGAGGGTTTGTAATTGATTGGCAGAAATTTGAATGTTAGTTTTTGCATTTCAAAAAAGCAAAAAAAAAATGAAGTCTCTCTTTGTGTTATAAAAATCAGAACTAGACATATATGATTTAATTCTGTTTACACAATTAAAATAAACCTAAAGAGAAGCCAAAAGGAAGAACATGCAAACCCAATAAGAAAATACCCTGGCACTCAATTACAAAAATGAGCTATTTCCCTTTTTTTTCTTATCTAAAACGTCACATTTAATTGAACAGAAACCGTTTGGTTTTGTTAATGAATAACGGATTAGGGAACATTTTTAGGAACGATTCTTGTATCATATTAAATCAAAAACCCTACTTCTCTTTCCTTTGGAGAAATGGAAAATGATAAATGTTTTCATAAAAAAAAAGCACCGATAATAATATATTAAGACGCTAGGGGCGCTGTTTCCCGTGTAAATGTTCACATTATGCACTTAAAAGAGATAATAAATAAAAATGTACCAAATTGTAATTTAATAAAATAAAATATTGATTTTGAATAAAAAAAAATCTAAAAAAACACAAAAATCCCTGACAAATTAAAGTACCTTGCTCATGAACAGTGAAAAAACATACCTGACCAGAAAAAAACAGATTTCAGGTATTTC
>NW_015150640.1:1107121-1109969 GCF_000732505.1 Cyprinodon variegatus | reverse complement strand
ATATATATATATATATATATATATATATATGCAATCCATAAAAGTAAACAGCATATTTGCTTTCATTCCATGCCCAAGTTAGATGTGTGTGTATCAGGAGGCCCTCAGATTTCTTTTGTTGTCCCCTTATAGTATTCTTTATAGGAACTAGAAGCTGTGACTGGACTGGACTTTAAAGACAAAAAATAAATATTAGCTTTAAAATCGTGTCATACATCTGTTTGTCATTCTTGGGTGTTTGAGTGCAAACAGAATACCTGGTTGTCCACCAGGGTTTTGACACTGAAAGCTCAGCTCCACTGCTGTGTCCTTGTTAGCGTGACATTTTAAGTAATTTATATTAAAAAAAGAAACAAAATGCTAATCAAATGTTTTTCCTAATGCCAACAGATAAAAAAAAATCATACAAAACAGGGGACAAATAACGTAGCTTGTGCTTCTTATGCTTGAAATTAATTTTGCAGAATTGCATATTTGAATTTTAAAAGAAGAATCATACATTTTCTTATTGATATAAGGAAAACCTATGACAATAAAACTTTAGTGCTTGTAGGTAATATGGTAAACTTAATAAAAACAAATCTTTGCAGTAGAAGGTTCAATTAGATTCATGACACAATTCCTGGATTTTTACATAATATAAAGATTTTTATGATCATATTTGCAAATTAAATTGCAATCATTCGCAATTTAAAGTCAGACATAAATTACCTCCAACTGAACTATAAACCTTGATTATTAAATAGCTGCCTTATTGTATTTTAAATTATTTGTTTTCCAATTGTCAAAGCAGAGCGATTTGTTCTTAAACAGCATGTCTCTATTATACCAAAGGCTATATTTGTGAGGAGAATAGTTCTGCTTGTAAATCAATAACCAGGACAGCAAACAGTGTTTGTGGAATGTGCACAGATTGATTTGAATGTTTTCAGGGATAAAGTTAAAGAGCTTAGAAAAATAGAGACTAACCAACTGAAAGAATATGATTAGAAATAACATTTGATGTTAAAGAGTAGGGAAGGATATTTGTTTTTCTTTTCATCTGACTTTTATTGTATTGTCTAAGATGAAATACAGGACATCAAATCCACTATTATCATAAAGGTTTATTAAAATACATTTACTTAATGAATGTATTTTGTGCTTCCATAGAAATCTGAATAACATTTGATCAATGCTTTTGCAGGAGGATGTGAGTGCAGAGAGAGGACAGGACAGGCATACTAAATGAGAGAGGCCCTCAGCGCTAAAAAGCCATTTGATCTTTTTTTTTTTAGATCAAATGATTTTTTTTTCTCTTTTCATACATTAAATCTAAACTGCTGTTTGATGTTGAAAGATTTATTTTCCTCCTGATCAGAAACGGGGAATTTCTTAAGCTAAAAGTTATGGTGTCCTTTGCCCTTTTCTTTACTTTGATATATCACTGATAGATTTAATTTTATTTTTTTCTAATTTCCAAAGCTCACAATTAAAAATAAATGTTGTCATCATTACCTTTAAACCTCCATCTTTAAAATTAAGATTTAAGAGCAACAATATGATATCTCTAAGAATGAGTAATGTTTCCAAAACATCATCTGTGTTGAGATTTGATAAGAAATGGATGGCACAAAGATCTGTTAGAGGAGTGAAAGACGCAACTATAGGATATAGGTTAGTTTTATCATTCCATACTATGAAAGGTGTAATATCTGAGTGGGGAAGGTCTTTCTCTATGTATATTAGACAAATATGTTCCATTAAGTAATGTTAATATCCTTTAAGACGGCCATTTTGGCCATCTTTTAAGTGATCAAAGGGAGTTTTTCCTCTCCACTGTCGCTACAAGCATGCTTAGTGAGAGAAATTGCCTTCGATTCAATGAGTCGATGCAATCGACTGGTTTTCCTTAGATAAAGAACTTTGAATCAATTTGGCTGTATGATCTGGTGAACTGTAAAGTGCCTTGAGA
The DNA here is from genome assembly GCF_000732505.1 of Cyprinodon variegatus. Lineage (NCBI taxonomy): Eukaryota > Metazoa > Chordata > Actinopteri > Cyprinodontiformes > Cyprinodontidae > Cyprinodon > Cyprinodon variegatus. The sequence goes on along the minus strand of NW_015150640.1, from coordinate 1,108,015 downwards.
TGACATGTGTTGTGAATTGGTGCTATATAAATAAACTGAATTGAAATTGAATTGATCAATCAAATACTCAGTTCAAATGGACAAACTTCAGTAAAAGTGTTCGTCATTAAGGAATTTCTCCCTGACTGATTCTGTCTCAAAGGAGACCAGAGATGATCATTTTTGAAACCAGGTTCTGGTGTGGAAAGATCTGAAAACATTGGCTTTATGTGTCCATGTAGACATGCAGAACGTGTTTTCTGAAACGACTAGCTTTAAGCTGTCTCTGTGACCCTCATGCACCACTCTGCCGCCATGCTGCTGCGTTTACCTTGCATGACTTGTCTTTGTTTGTGTCTCTGGGGTCAGTGTCACACAGATGGGTGCCCCATATGTAACTCAGCCTTTTCAGTGGTGCTGATTTAAATCATTTCGACAAACATTTTCATCCATATTCTAACTAACTTTTCCATCGGTATCCCAAAGGACCGGTTTCTGTTGGGATCTGGAGGCTTGTCTAACTTTCTCCACCAGAGGGCGCCTGAGATCTTCCTCCTGAGGGCGTGAGCTGACTTCGACACACCTGGTTTCCATCTGCTCATCATGAGGCATACTTAAGGAGGAGGAGGCTGACACTTCACTGCCAGTGTTTGCCAGTAATGGTACCAGCAAAACCTGAGCCAGCTTCTCTGATCAGTTCTCTGAATTTTTGTGAACTAGTCTGACCCAGTTTTCTTCTGCCTCTCAGATCCTGACTAATCTGGAAACCTGCCTGACCCTGGAGTAAACAATCGCTTCCTGGAACCTGCCTGTCTGTCCTCCGCCTCAGTCTCAGTCTCTGCCTTCAGCCTGCCGGCCAGCCTCCAGACCCAAAAGGGTCCACCCCTGCTGATCTGATTCTCTTCTGAGCAGGTA
>NW_015150640.1:1103618-1107071 GCF_000732505.1 Cyprinodon variegatus | reverse complement strand
CACCTTAAAACTGCAAGTTTCCTGGATCCACTCTAACTGATCTGTCCTCCTCTAGTGGCTTCCCTCCTGTGACGAGTCTGACGAGCCAAGATCCTGTGCACAATTATTGTAAACTTTTTGAATAAACTATTTAACCTTTTCCCTGTCTGAAGAGTGATTCTGCATGTGGGTTAGACGCTTAGACCCCAACATGACAGTTTCTGTCTCCAACAGTCTTTGAGCAGAACGCAGCGTACATCCTGGAGAGGATGCTAGTTCCTCACAGGGACACACAACCAAGCTGACTCAAGAACTCTCTTAAAAACTATGTAAAATCTAACAAACTGATAAGTTTAACTTGAACCAACCTAAACACTTAACTAAAATATCTTAAAAAGTTCATTTTAAGTCACAATGATATTTTTTATACCGTTTCTTGTGACCGTTGTCCACCATTTCTGCCCCAGCTGAACCTACAATGAATCACTGCCACAAAGGATCTACTGGACTCATCCTTAAAATAATGAAAAAGGAGAAATTTGTTAATTGTATTTGAAGGAGCGTTTGAAGAAGTCGTGAATTCAGACAGACATCCACCGCCCTGACGTTCTGGGTCTTTTTAGGATGGTAGCCGAGTTTAGGGTTTGGGGTGTGTAATGTTTCCCTCCAGCCTTGGTCCATCCATGTGAACTGGTGCTGAGGGGTGTGCTCGGTTCTGGGTAGTGTCATTTGCTTGATGCTGGGAGTACTTTGTGTTTTAACTAATCTTGCGAAAATGAACCAAAACTGCTTCTTCTATTATATCATATTTGGTTTCAGAGTATTACTGCTTTTATTAAAAGGTGAACTGCGCTCTGTTACATGATTTTTCCATGGGAGCAACAAATCGCTGTGCTGGGTTGGGTGCAAGGGTGACCAACAACCCCTAGATTAATTCCTGAAAGACAGAGACAGATGTATATAATAGTAAAATCAAAAGTGTTTATTTTTTATTTTTTATCCTGAATGGAAATAATACAGAATAGAGAGCCCCAAATTGTAAATTACACCCATAGCTAACACTCACACATGATCAGGATAATTACCGAATTAAAATCAATTGTTCATTAGCATGAGGTGCACCTCTGGTTAAAAAAAAACAAACAAACAGAAAAACATTCATGTTTTCTGTTGATCCTGCTTACAAATTAATAACGTTACCTCTTCTTGTATTGCTTTTTCCCCTCAGTATAATACCTCCAGATTTTTTGAGTCTGAAGCTGAGGCTGCCAATGATCACTGCTGCCACCCTCTGGTTTAGTGGGGAATTGTTTGTTCCGCGAAATATCCCAATTCTCTTTTTTTTTTCTCTCTCCAGCTTTTATTGTCATTACACTGTCACAAGTACAGAACAACGAAATTAACTCCCTGTATTTTAAACCCACCCCTTTTGGGAGCAGTGGGCTGCTATTGTGCGGTCCCCGAGGAGCAGTGTGGGATTAAAGAGGAACACCGTTTTTTTTACATTGGCCCCTTGATTTTACGTAATAACATCATGTTCTACTCACCCATATGAGTTTTGTGTCATTTGCAGCTGTTCTGAAGATATTCCGTTAGGTTATATCCAAGTAACGTCTTCCTATGTGCGATCGACTTGAAAGTACAAACTAAACTGTTCATAATTTATCATTTATGGTACGGCAGCATTCGTAACAGATGACGTCATACACACTCCGCTTTATTTAAACAAATATATAAATGTAAAAAATATAACCGCGGATGTCTGGGGGACAGTGATTCGCCTACATGTTATGAATGCTGGCGTACCATAAAGAATAAATTATGAACAGTTTAGTTTGTGCCTTCAAGTCTTGCCCATAGGAAGACGTTACTTGCATATAACAAAACCAAATATCTTCAGAACAACTCCAAATGACACTAAACTCATATGGTTGAGTAGAACATGATGTAATAACGTAAAATCAAGGGGCCAATGTAAAAACAAAAAAAAAAAAAAAAAAAAACGGTGTTTCCCTTTAAGAGCCTTTACTCAGGGACCCAGAGTGGCAGTCTGCTGAATAGGGGCTTGAACTCAAAACTTCTGGATTGCGAGCCCCATGCCCTAACCACTAGGTCGCCACTCCCCACACAATTCTCACAATTTAAGAGTATCTTCCAAAAAATTCCTGTGTCCAGACTATGATCTGGATTATCACCAACATTTAATAAATTGTTTTTTGGCACGAGGTACACCCCTGATAAAATGTCCATCCATAACTTTTAAAGGTATCTTGTAAACAGAAACATAGACAAGCACCCAAACTTTTCTAAAAACATATCCTCTTTGGTTATGATATATTGCAGTTATGCTACCAACTTATCATTACGTTTTACATGACTTTTAACCAAACCCACATTGCTATATTGAAAATGTTTGTAATATTCTCATCTTTAATGTTGTTTTTCTGTGGGTGTTAGCAGTAAATCGTATTTAACGGAGGAGACCTGTAAGTATCAGTGTGCAGTTACTGAAATAATCAAAATGTTCAATATATTATATTTTATTGGATTTTTCCACATCTACATTAAAACCAGATGTTTACATAGACTCTGTATCATTGAATGTGGAGCCTTCTGTCAGGACTCCTGTCTGTGTGTTTGTGTTTCTGTGTTTGTCTCCCTTCCTCCACCAGGAGGTGCCTGGTTCTGGTCCACCTCCTCACACACCTGCTGATGGTTACCTGGTTAACAAAGTGTTCTTAAGCTGCTGACTGCCACTAACTCGATGCCAGAGTGTTTGCCAGTTTGGGGAAGTCATCCTGCAAACTGGATTTTTCGGACCTTCTCTCCCTGGAAGGATCAAGTGAGCTTCAAACTGAGCTGGGGATACAAACAGGAGGTTTGGATCCACTTTTCCCCAAAAGGTCGTTTGAGTTTCACACTGAACAGGGATTCATCTGCACCACAGCCCGTTCAAGTACCACAGGAAATCTAAGTGGCAGTCAGCTTCTCCGTTCACCTGCAAACGACCGCATTCTGGGTAAACCCTGTTCCGCCCTCCACCGAATCAGACAAACACTGGAACAAAAGCATACAGACTGGAGTCAAAGATTCAACAACTTCTTTGGAAATGTGAGTCAGCAACCAAATCCTCTTCTCCAAGTTCACAAATCAAATTTCCCACTGAGCCTGAACTAATCGCTGTGTCTTCCCCTCACTTTTCAGTTCCGGTTGAGCAGTGTTCAGAGCAACACTTCACTCTGCATTATGTCTTCAATAAACCTGTTAAAACTTTTCCCTTTTTCTCTCTGAATTGGTTTCTCTGCATGTGGGTCCGAGCTCTTGATAAAATCATGTCACCTTCAGGCATTTGGAAGTCACACAGAATCATGAAACAGACAGAAGGATCAAACCAAATGCGAACAGAGGTGTCAAAAGTACAGATATTCTTTACAGCAGTGGAAGTACAGATATTTGTGTAAAAAAAAAAAAAAA
>NW_015150640.1:1094428-1102648 GCF_000732505.1 Cyprinodon variegatus | reverse complement strand
CCAATATGAAGTACAACACCTCTGGATTACCCATGATTCCAAGTTGTAGTGTGAAAAATAAAATACTCAAATGCATAGTTCTTTTAAGATCTTTATTGTGGTTTGAAACATATTATATGAGCGTATTTTTTACCAACCGCCTAATGAACTATACACAGTTATTAACATAGTAATTAAAAGTACCACTGTCTGCTTTGCTATTGGTGTCGTGTTAAAACGGCTCACCATCACGCTGAAATCTGCCATGCGTTGGGGTATAAATACGATACAGTGTGGTCAGTCTCAGAGACATTTTTCTTACCATTACGTCTGCAAAGAGACTTCCCAGTCCACAATTGCATAGGGGTCTACTAGGTATCACTGATGGGGCCTCTAAGGGGTCGGGGGGCCCTAAGCAACTGCAGTCTCTGGATAGTTATGCCATTGGTTATTTCTCTATATTTTTTTCAGCGCCTCTAATGAGAGCTGAGATTAACCTTTCGGTCATGCTAATTGAGATCAGACAATCAGTTCCCCACTCCTCCCCTCTGTACCATTTATCCCTGAGTGGGCTACACCCACAGCAAGGTTACACTCATGTGAGCAGGTGCACGATGAATTTATTCCCTGAGCCCTTCTCCTACCTGCATTTAGGGGAGGGAGGTGCTGGAGATCACACCTTGCCTCAGGGCGGGTCCGCTCCTTTTTGTTTGCCGGCTCCATGGGATGACAAACGGGGTCAATTTTTTTAATTGAAAAATTGAACTTGAATGTCTCTCCTTATAAAAGAGTTAACTTCTCAGACCTTTATTTTATTTTACATTTTAATGCACTGAGGGCACTTTTTTGTTTTATTCATAGAAGATATTTCGCACAGGTGAGTATCTCCACAACACTTGACCGGTGCCGCTTCCCCGTCGCACCGGCGTACAAATAGGGCGGAGCCTCTTGGAGGTGAGCGCGTGGGCGTGCCTCGATACTGCTGCCAGGCTTTGATGACACACTGAACTCTGCAACGCCAGATTCCACTCAGCAGAGCCATGGGGAAGACAGGTGGGAGAGCAGACTTTGAGTGGGTCTACACTGACCAACCCCACACCTCCAGGAGGAAAGAAATCCTAGGTGAGCTTCTAAAGTTTGAATTGACACACAGAATGAAGATATTTATCCTTTTTTTTTTTTTTTTTAACCTGAACCTTGGCTTCATATTGCTCCGCAGTTTACCCTACTTATAAAACGTATCCGGTTAAACCTGTTTACTAGCTGTTGCTTAACGGGCTATCTGTCCACAGTGGATGCAAAAAATGATGTCATTACAGGAAAAAAAAAAGCAGCTCAGTTTAAACACAAGAAAGAAAAAAAAACTTGAAGATAAATGTTCGAGATAATTTGTAAAGTAGCAGGATACAGTTTAAACAAAATTGTCTAGCCTATTTGAGTTGTCTATTTATTTAGGAAATATAATTAGGAAAAAAAAAACAGAGAAAACATTTTTTGCTCTAATAAAATAAAACTGAATTCCCTCCAAGCATTTTATATTCGTAAAAATATTTTTATTTTAACAATATTATAGATGTATAACTTGTAAAAAATGTAAAAAATATATTTTCTGACATTTATTGATGCAAGTTATGTTTTTTCTGCTCTTGTCAGTTAGTTGATACCATGGCAACCAGTAACTGATGGACTGATGTAAACCATCACATTGATTTTCTCTCTTGTTAGACTAGATTTCGTGAACCTTACATAAACTAACTGGAACTGAGACGAACACAGAAGGTTAAACTGCTGCTACTAAAACAACTGTCACTAATTATCATAATACTAATACCAGAAATTACTAGTCATGCCCAATAGGTTCATGGAGATGTTTGGATTTTAGCCTGAAATGTTAAACAATGTTTCATTGTGAGTGGATGAATCGTTTTAAATGTTGGTGTCTTTATGAGGAAGTTTAACAGTTAAAGTCTGTAGTTAATTTTCTTCTACCAGAACTTGAATTTATTAACATGCCTCATATTAATTCTCCTGCTTTGACTTTAACTGGCTACAGGTTTCCCCACTTTTAATGATTTTTTTTAGGTAAAAAACACTTTTAGGGGCTTTCAGGCCAGCATCTCTTGTTCCGCTCCTGTCAGTCCTGAAGTAAGGATGCGGATAGTGTTGATACCCAGTTATGAAAGGAATGGTATTATTCAAACTCAGGCTGCTGACCGTCAGTAAATGAGCATGTAGCGCAAATAAAGCTTTTAAGCCCTCTCTTTCAGCCTTCTTTGTCGTGTAATTTTTTCCAACTGCGTCCCTTATTGATATAACATGCAGGTGAACACGCCTCAGGCCTCTTAGGTAACAAAACACATTATTGTCCCATGATGAGCAGCAGTGCGAAGCTTTGGGGGGAGTTAGTGTGTATAAATCTTAACCCTTTAAAACTGCCTTTAAACAGACTTTATAAATCATCAATCTTTTTTATCAGCTTCTCTGTTGAACTTTACAAACGTATTAAAAAACTGCATTTTTATTGTTCTGTTTGATATTTGGTGTTAATAATTAAAAAGCCCAGGTTAACAAGGTGGCAACCTGCTGATGTAAATTTGATCCTAGCTTTTTGTTTTTTTTTCTCCAGCCGTTATGTGGTCGTATTGCTGCAAAACGAGCACCTCCAAGGTGTTGTCTTTAATTTTCTAACACCTCCAAACCATTAATTATTCAATATGTTTAGCTCTAATTATGATAAACCAACCCCATGCGCATGGCAGTACATTTTCTCATTGTTTTCCTGCATGGTACTTACTGTCCTTTGGCTCTTATACATCGAGCTCCTGTTTTGCAGCATGTCGGCAGAATATTAACATTTTTAACTCGCATATAGACTTTTTTATCATCATAAAGACATTTGTCAGAGGTGTGACTATCTTATGAGGTCACAAGATCATAAATTACTGCAACACTCATCATACTTTGTCTCCCATGATAACTACTGAATGTTATCTCTCCAGAACAAGTTTTACTCTAGCATATTTCAGTTGAAACAATCTTTTTACTCTTAATACCTCAGTCTGGAGATTTAAACAATCATTTGTAATACCAAAGGTTGCCTCCCTTGCATGGGGAAGTAAAAACCAAATAATGACCTCACTGTGTGTGTCTGTGTGTGTGTGCACGCACAAAGATCCATTAGGTAGTTTAAACAGCTCTTTTATAGCAGCTGGTTACTCATTTATCTTTATGCCCTGCTAGTGGGCTGAAAATATGTGTCACTAAATGCTGAATCCAAGCAACATGTTCAAATAAGTTCCCATCATGCAGCAGATTAAAAACGACCCCTGATCAGCTACACTGTGATAATCTCTTATCATGATTTATTGTTTTTACAACAACATGAAGCATTGAATAATTCTTACCTACCAAACATGAACTTGAGGAGAGGGTTTGCTTAAAATAGTCAGAAAACGTGAAATTGCAGTGACATAATTGATAATGCAAACTCAAGAGAAAACTTTACACGAGGAAGCTGAATTTGCGTAGAGACTGGGAAGCTGTAAACAAAGCAGCATTGTGGATTTGCATTCGACTCTCCTGGGATGGAGAGTTACAGGCTGGTATCTAAGCTGCCTGACATGCTAGCTGTCATGTGAAGGCTTTCATAACTTAATTGCACCACATCTCTGACTTTTATTCTTTTCTATAAGGTGCGGTCAGTGTTACAGATCCAAACTTGTATACCTATGGTGTAGAGTTATGTTGCAATACTAATGGCTTCTTTTGTCAGTGGATTTTTTTTAACGGCTGCAGTTTAATGTCATGCAAGTCATGTCCTCCAGCAAAGTAACACCTCTGCTAATTAATGCTTACTTTTGTCAGCAGGTTTTCCCGGGAGGAGGATAAGCACCTGGCAATATGGACTCCTTTTGAAATTGACTTAATTAATCCCAGTGTTGCTGCCTTGACCAATAAATAATTTCCTTTTCACATCCTTCCTCTCTCTGTTTCTCTTCTCAGCGAAATACCCAGAAATCAAGAGCCTGATGGGTCCAGACCCTCAGCTGAAGTGGGTGGTGTCTGGTATGGTCCTAACCCAGCTGCTTGCCTGCTACTTGGTCCACAACCTTCCCTGGAAGTGGGTCCTCTTCTGGGCCTACGCCTTCGGGGGCTGCATCAACCACTCGCTGACTCTGGCCATTCACGACATCTCTCACAACGTTGCCTTTGGAAACAAGCACGCTAAATGGAACCGCTGGTTTGCCATGTGGGCCAACCTTCCCATCGGAGTGCCCTACTCTGCCTCCTTTAAGAAGTACCACATCGACCACCACCGGTATCTGGGGGGCGACCAGCTAGATGTGGACATCCCAACAGACTGGGAGGGGTGGTTCTTCTGCACGCCTGCTAGGAAGCTACTGTGGCTCTTCCTGCAGCCACTCTTCTACGCTTTAAGACCGCTGGTGGTCAATCCTAAACCAGTGGGCCAGATGGAGATCCAGAACACAATAGTTCAGGTGTTAGTGGATGCAGTCATCTTCTATTTCTGGGGGCTGAAGCCCATCGTTTACCTCATTGCCGGATCCATTTTGTGCATGGGGATCCATCCCATCTCTGGACACTTCATAGCAGAACATTACATGTTTCTGAAGGGACATGAGACCTATTCGTACTATGGACCACTGAACTTGATCACCTTCAATGTAGGGTATCACATGGAGCACCATGACTTCCCCAGCATACCTGGCAGTAGACTACCTCAGGTGAGTGAGTCTCCTCCTCTGTGTCCCATTATGATTGCATCAGCAGCAGGTAAACTTTGGACTTGAGTCATATTTTCCGTGACTGCTATTAACCCATTGGTAGAAGATGAGCATAGGTGTTGGAGGCTCATGGCTTCCTTTTCCATGACATAAATAATAATCTGAAGCTTTTATAGAGGGCTGTAGAAATGCTTCTGCTCATTTATTGGACTATGAAGACAGATTTGCTCTCTTCAACCTTAGCCTGAACCAGGAGATCGTTCCAGTGATGTGGAAGAACTCCTGGAGATGCAACAGTGAAGCTTTCTACAAGAAGGGACAGAGCAGTCTGTTCTTCCTAAAGCTTGGTTTATGGTTGACACCTCAAGGAGGTCTGCGCAGTCAAATTACGTCATCTGGGGCTTCCATGGCCTTCCACTCGTACTTCGTGCAGACACAATTTCCGCACGGAGGAACTAAGAAAATTAGTAAATTCCCAGACGGATCGGTGTGGAAAACATGGAGATTGAGCAGCGGCTCCTGCTGCCGAGGGTCCGCAAATGGAAGCATTTAGACACATCCTGTAATGAATATCACCACTATCAGCAGATTTTGGAATAACCCCAGGAAATAAATGACTCCTTCCCAAACTGCACGAAGAGGCTTTGATAAAGTTGTAAAGGCTGTGTTTCCTACTTCCTCATGTAGTGTGATGATGTCACCTTACAGCTTGTGCTACACGCCCGTCCAGCCAGAATGGGGGGAAAGCCGCACAGAGTATAAATGCTACAGAAGCTGTGATGCGCGGCTTGTTTTCCATGGAGAGTTGATTTCTTCCTCTGCTAGTTCAGGAGCATCAGAGCAAATGACTTTAAAAAGCCCAACAAGCTAATAAAGAAGGCTGACTCTGTTCTAGGAACTCCTTTAGAACCTCTAGAGATGATTTCACAAAGTTAATTCTTCATCAAGTGAATACGATTATGAACAACTGAGCATCCTCTTCATCAGAGGTTAAACAACATCAGTGTCTGCAGTCAGAGGCTTCTCCAGATCCGGTGCAAAACAGACAGCTACAGAAGATCCTTCCTGCCTACAGCTATCTACACCTACAACAAAAAAAACAAACAAACATTTAATTTTAATTTTAATGTAGGGATTTTAGCACTCTAAAGTGTTTCAGATAGTCAAATATATTTTAATATCAGACAAAGACAACACCAATAAATAAAAATGTATATATATATATATATATAGCTTTTTATATATGACTTAATTTATTAATTGAGAAAAAACAGTTTCCCTTAATAACGCGGTCTGCCACCTATGGAAGGCAATGGCTGCCATTAGGGGTTTTCTTTGTTTTAATATGGCTCCATTAATGCAGGACTTTAATGTGACTTTTCAGTGAAAAGGTTCTTGCTTCTGGCATCATACATGGATCTGCATTCTAGCTGCAACTCTATTCTCTTCTATGTGGCTCCAAACCCACCTTTTACTGCCTCTTAAAGGGTTAAAATTTAGTGTCTTAGTCCTGTTAAATTGAATGTGACTAAAATTTAGGGCCTCTGCAATTAGAAAATTGCATCTTTCTAAATGATGATAATATTTCCAATCCAATTCTTTGCCCAGTCCTGGGGTCTGATCCGTGGCTGAAGGAAACACGTGACCCAGAGTGCTGCTTTACAGCAACCTGAGCTCCCCTAAAAAAGGGCTAACCCTTAAAAGTTGTTGCCAGGCAACCAAGCACAACCCATATCTGATTAGTCTTTTCAAGTAACTCAGTGACTTTTTCAATGATAAAAGTTCACAGCTCACAATGGAAGTTCTGGCACTGTGCGACCCGATGCTCTGATGCGATCTTATGATGGCCGGCTGAATTTAAACAGTTTGATTTTCTCCCGACCTTATGATTCCTGATTGAAAGGTGGTCGTGAGAGGCTAATCAGCCCTTGTTACCCCCCGTATAATACATGATGCACGATCAATTTGAAGCTTGGCCTGATTGAAAAATTTTTGCACGACTGGCGAATCGGCCTGAAAAGGGCAAAAAATTCTTCTGTGTATGCCCGGCTTTAGCTGAGCATTAAATTCCCAGCAGGATTTTCTGTTTGAGAGCGGAATTCATGATCCCCATCAGTTGTGACGTTATCCAGGTCCTGTAACAGCCCCGACCATAACACCACCACCACTTTATCAAGATCTTGATCGTCTTTTATTATTTTACATTTTTGTATTATTTGTAAAGTGACCTTGAGTGTCTAGAAAGGCGCTGTTAAATAAAATGTATTATTATTATTATTATTACATTACATTACATTATTTTACCTTCAAACAGGTTGTCTTTGTCTAAAATGTGATTAGAAAAGTGAAATAAAATGCATCTGTAATGCATTGGGCAATTTTTCACACCACTACAGCTTTTAAAATGCCTGATGCTTTTCTAAGCTGCCTTTCTTGTGTTTTCTTTGCAGGTCAAAAAGATCGCAGCCGAGTATTATGACTCCCTGCCTCAGCACACCTCCTGGTTCCGGGTACTGTGGGACTTTGTGTTCGACGACAGCATCGGTCCTTACGCTAGAATCAAACGAGAGTACAAGCTGAGCAAGTCTGAATAGGTTGTTGGTTATATTTAATCAGAAAAGTAAATTAAAGTTGTTAAACATTGACATTTACCACAGAGAAATGCCTTGGTTTTTTTTTCTTCACGTTTGATGCAGTTGATGGGAAAAAAAAGTTTTCTCTCCTGTTGTCTTGTTGCTCTGTAAAAAAAAGTAAATAAAACTATTGTCTTTAGAGTTGCAAACAGGAATAGTTGGATAGAAAAAGTGGATTTTTTTTCATACATGCATTCCTGCAGAGAAAACTTCTAACTTGGGGATGGCAGTTGCTTCTAACATCAAGGTCTCATACATTGTCATGATCACTGGAGATATCACTAGTGCCCTCCCTCTCCTGAAAGTCACCATGAGCCAGATCCCCCCCCAAAAGAGCTCTAATATTAACCCCATATTGCTGAAAACAATTAGTCTAATTTTGCTTTGGTAGAACGGAGCTGAAGAGGAAGAAGCGTTGATACTTTCAGTGAGAGGAGCTTTTCTTTGGTGATGCTCCGTTCTGTGGTAAACCACCTGATGGAGACTGCAGCCCAAAAGCAGACATGAAAACATCTCAGAAAAGCCTTAACACCAGTTTTACTTCTTACCCATCAGGGTAGGTTTTTTTTGTTTTTTTTTAAAATGTTTTTGTGAAATGTTCTGTCAATTTCTACTCACTTTTTTAAAAATAAATATTTGTGAAGCTGTTTTGTTTTGACTCACTTGTGAAAAGCGTACCAGCAGACCAGGAAGCCTGATGAGCAGTGGTTTTGCACTTTTGAATACATGTTTTTTTTTTTTCCCTTTTAATCAATGGTTCGGTAATTTCCCACCCACTAAGTTCAGCCTAATGCTTATGGGATAAACCTGCAGCTTCTGGCAGTAAACAGGACATCAGTGGGTTTCCTGTTGGTCTGCAGCAT
>NW_015150640.1:1087456-1092978 GCF_000732505.1 Cyprinodon variegatus | reverse complement strand
ATTACCGAACCATTGATTTATACGTGGTTCCCCCCCCCCACCTTTTAATCAATGGTTCGGTAATTTCCCACCCACTAAGTTCAGCCTAATGCTTATGGGATAAACCTGCAGCTTCTGGCAGTAAACAGGACATCAGTGGGTTTCCTGTTGGTCTGCTGCATGTTGGGGTTTGTCTATTTCAGGTTCTGGTTAACCTAGATCAGGTTTTCTTTGACAGGTTCTCAGTCTATGCCTTTTGAAGTTGGAAAGTTTCTTTTAATTGTGTCGATCTCATTTCTATTGACTTTTAATTACTCATAGGGATGATTCAATTTGCAATTCTAAAAATGTTTAAAGCAGATCAGATCACCTTCAAGTGCCAATAATAATGTGCAATTTCTGTGCATTTTGTAAGCTGAGGGCTTAGAGACACTAAGGGCAGTGTTTGCATATTTACTGAGCAACAGCTTACCGTATATCTGTGTTCTCTGCATCCTAATATTTAAAAACATGCATGCTGAGCTAATTTGTCCCCCTCACCATTATACCACCTCCTGCAGCCTGAACGGTTCATACAAAGCAGCATGGATTACTACTTTAGACTTGGTTTTATGTCTGAACCTACAGTTTGAACTTCACAGCTGACACAGAAACTCATCGAACAAGACCTTTTTTTCCCCCCATTGTTTGTAATTCTGCAGTTTTGAATAATACCCCGTTCCCTGTTCTTGTTTGACAGAAGTGACTCCTGCTCTGGTCCTCTGCTGCTTAAAGGTTTGGCATGTTGTACTGTTGCAGTAAAGTTAAACTGAAGCCAGTCTTTTAATTCCCCTCTGATATCAGCAGTGGATTTTCTTCCAGAAAATCTAAAACTGAATATTTTATCTTTTGCTTCATCTTCTGTGACCTTGAGAGTTTTGTATGTGAAACACTCAGAGTAACCAAATCTTATGCCCCAGTCAAACAACTTCCCCTTTTTTGCATGTGTAAAGGTAATCTCTATGAACTACAGCTTGTTCACATCTACCTTACAAACCGTTGCCGTCACATGAACGGCTGAGTCATAAACAAAGTTAATAACAGCCATTGAGAGAATTAAGAGCAAGAAAGTCATGAGTTGAATGTTTTTGTGTGAAGTTAGAATGTTTTCCTTGTGTTTTACAACTTGCATCTAAATGAATATATAGAGCATGGCCCGTTGGGAGATGGCAGCTGTCTTTTTGGATCCAAACTTGCAAATGCAGACCCCTGCATTGTAGGGACATACTCAGTATTTCATTTAATGGGTGGTCAATGTGTGTAAATAAACAGGATTGTGACTGGAACACACACACAGACACATAAAAGGATTTTGTTTGAATAAATTTAATTCCAGTTTTTTTTTTTTTAAATCAGAACGAGTCGAGAGTGGACAGAATCCAGCAAATAGTTTTTAATCCAGATCCCTCCTGCAGAAACACGTTAAACCACCATCACATAGACCTTCATCATGAAACTTCCTCAGGACATTCATCTCCAGATCAAACTCACACGCTGAGCTAGACTCTTTGCATTTTTTTTAAGGGGAAACAAACCACTATAATAAATGTACCACCATTTATATAGATTTTTAATTAAGTTTTGAACCAAATAGAAAACAAATAGACTGGGGAGTTTCATGCATACTGGGAGGTTCACAAAGCATAAGATGAATAATAGAGAATACAGCGTTCCATAGGTAAAACAGGGTGGCATTTACACTCAGCCTGTTTCATGAACGATCCCCAACGTGTTCCTCCATCACACTGGAGCTGTATGCTGACTGCACTTCAATTTATAATGCTTCAATGTCATTCTGCCTCAAGAGAGATGGAAGGTTTTTTTAATCTATGGAGAGAAAAGATTAGACATAAAACACCAGTATGAGCAACAATAGAAAAATGTTTTCCTTCATTTTTTTGTTTTAAATATGCCATTTGAGGGCCAGTGGGTCTGCATCTGCAGCTCTGCCCATGTTGTGCTTGTTCTCATGAAATGGTCAGGGAGAAACCGAACCGAAGCAGCCATAGAAAATATAAAAAGCTGACAGAAACGGTGTGCAAGATTCCTTTGTCCTTCTCTAATACCATCTAAAACTCATTGTCGTCAACAGCGTCATCATCATCACCACAGTTTTAAATAATAAAACAGTAAAAACTTAGAAAACAAAAATATTTTCTTCATAAGACTCAACAGAGACAAAAGAAGCTGCAACACTGGGCTGACTGAGTCTAGGTGCACAGAGAGGACCACAACACCAAACTCAGTACAAATGTCTCTTCAATTCAGCTTTAAGTCCATGTTTCCTCCTTTCTTTAAATTAATCGGGACATCAGTCTTTCAGCTTCCTTCATGGAAATCCTTCCTTTGTTTATTTCTGTCTCCGTGTTGCTGTCCAGCAGACTTAAATGTTGGCACAACGTCTCTGCAACTTGCACCGTGGCGTCGCGAGGTCACAGAAACATTGAGAGAACATTCCCTGGTCCTCGTGTCTGTGCATCTGCGTGTCCGTCCTCCTCCTGACCCCCACCCCCCAGCCCCGCCCCCTCTTGCTCCTTCATCCGACGCCCTCGGATGAGATTAGGACGTACCGATTCTGCCAATTTCATGTCTGATGGCTGCAAAAAAGAAAAACATAGAGACGGAGATTGAAGGAGATTTCGTTGAATGTGTTTGATTGGAAACCTGAACCCTGGTTGTTTTCTTACCGTTAATAATTTCATCTTTCACCTTGTGTAACTCACGCACAACTTCATCCAAAATTTCCTGCAAAATGAGAAATAAATAAGATCTGCATGTGAGTTTATTTTCCACCAAGCAGCTCCAACAACGATGCCAAATGAATTCTGCAGGTATAAAAAGCAGCATAGAAAACCTGTTTCATCCGGTCGAATTCTGTATCAGCCTCACCAGCGCTGCCGACAGGTCTCACTCTGCAATAGGAAAGAGGAAAGAAGAATTTACTCTTAATTATTTAATGATTGTAACCATTTGATTTTCTGAATATCTTATTTTTATGATTCTTTAATCTGCTCACCTGGACACCAGGGAGGACTTGTCTGCTGAGTTGGAGCGTTCCCACGGTTTCTTCAGGGCATCTGTAAATAAATGGAACAAAGAATTGCACCTGAACAAACACTGATAATAAAAAAAACAACTTTTTTAAGACTATTATTTAAACGTCTAATAGAAACTCAAGTTCTTATGCCTTTATTTACACAAAATATTCCAGTAATTTTTACAGTAGAAGATATGTATCTGTTCAACAGAAATGACACAAGACATCATTCTGCAAATAATAACAGCTGACTTGTGTGAGCAGCTCTCTGCTCTGGTTGCTGCGATATATCTCACATGTTCATCTATGCATACATGGAAAACTTCACACACAGGTGTGTGCAATTAGTGCAGGCAGGTAAATGAAAAATGCATGCATGCACTAATTGGCCCCTGAGGTTGACTATGAAGGAGAACAATAAGGTTTGCTGGCTGTGTGGTGAAACCAGGGGAAACCCGTGCATGCATGGAAAGAACAGTGGAGAGCCACTGGTTCTTGTTGCGGGCAGTTGAGATGAGAATTTGTCTTAACACTTGCTCTCACAGCCAAACTGTTATTCCTGGCTGCAAAATGCACATTGTTCTTGTCTAATAAGGTTTCAGTTATGATGTTGTTTAGTAGTTGTTTTTTTTTTTATCTAAATGGATCAATCGAAGAAAGAAAAATTACACATGAAGACTTCAATACAGCAGTCCTGGAACCAGTGGGTGAGCTTAGAAATGCTAAAAAATTTAGCCTAAATTTGAAGGCATCACAACCTTTTCAGACACTTTCTCCTCTATGAAGATCAATCAGCTCATTACTTTGTGGTTAAAAAAGCTGAGGCATAGCATTCAGCATTAAAACATCTTTTGAGGTAAGAAAGGTCTTCTCATAAGAAATATTCAACTAAGTTGTTGCAAAAGTGATGCATTTAAATCATCTGGGCTGTATGATGATGGGTGGTGAGAGTTATCCGGTACCTGTAGAGTTCTGCTGACCTGCCCCTCGACCACCAGACTCATCCTGTCAAAAAAACCCAAATATGTGAAAAATATAACACATAAACATTTTATTAGAACAGGCTATAAATCTAGACCGAAAAAAGACATCTGCCGTCACTTCAGATTACTTCTCTTCTGAATTGTTGAAGTAAAATTTGAGCTTTTTCTCAGAAAAGCTCAACTTACCTCATCCGGTTTCTCTGAAGCTTTTCGCCTATGAGAGGATGAAAGAAAAAAGATAAAAGCTCCAGGAAAAAAAACACTTTTTCATTTTTAGAGCAAACTGATTATTAATAAACAGACACGCTATACTTGCTAAATCAGATAATTCATTGATTTACTCTTTATAGACGCTGCATTTTTGTTCTTTTTTTTCACCTGCGAGCTAGTAAGGCATTCATCTCTTGCATTAGACCCTCTCCTCCGCCACCGCTGCCCCCGCTAGATCGGTTGGAGTCACATTTTCCCCCAGAACCAGGCGGGCTGCTTTCATCCTGGAGAAAACCATCGAACAATACAGTCTTCACCCAAGGTGCAGCCAGAGACAAATACTGGGCAACATGTCCCTGTACATCCATCACTAGCATTTATGAAAACTCCCAATGAAAGGTTAGGGAATTTTTTTAACTAAGAGCTCACCCGATGCACTTTCCGTAATTTGGCTCCAGCGAGAGCTGCAGCAAGTCCCGAAGGCTGGACCCCAGGAGGGCCCCCAGGTGGCCCTCCACCGGTGGGCAAAGGAGGGGGCATGGGTGGAGGCACCGCCATTGGAGGAGGAGGACCCGGGGGCGGTGGCGGAGCTGGCGGGCCGGCCATGGGTGCTGGAGCTGCAGCTGGAGGCGGAGCCACAGAGAGCATAGCAGGGTGACCTGCAGAGACAGGGCCACCTGGACGGAGCAAAGCGACAGCTTTACTAAAACCAGCGGGTGTTGGCGTGGAAAAAAAAACATCACTTCCTGCAGGTACAATTGTACCCAAACTGTCTGAGAAGTTTAATGTCAGACTCAGGACTACTCGGAAGCAACTGCAAGCGGAAAGTAACAGCTAGAACAAGGTGCTAAGAGCTCAAGGTGAGAAAAATATGTGAAGGACGAGATTAGATCCAAAGTCTTACTAAATGTTTGATATCACGAGTCTGTCCCAAGTGCTGTGCCTCATAAATTGTGCACCTAGAGCTCCACCTCTAACACTCATTAAGTTTTCTAACGCATGTAGAGGTTGGCATCTTTTGGCTTATTCTCATTTTGGGCAGCCTGGGATCTCTTAGATCTTTTATGGCTCAGTTTCTCCTGTTTTTTAACCTAATCGCTCTTTAAAAAAACCAAATCTAACACCTTCCAGAAGTGTTCATGCCCCTTCAAATTTTCCACATGTAGTTATACAAGTGCAAACCATTGCAGTTTTTAAACAGATCCCCCCCCAAAAAAATGAAATTATAATAGCAAGTCTGTTAGGGGGTATTTTTTCTAACATTTTTGTAAATC
>NW_015150640.1:1064635-1087367 GCF_000732505.1 Cyprinodon variegatus | reverse complement strand
CTGAAAATACAGATTCTACCTGTTTTGTTTGTTTGCAACGGGACAAACTGTGACAAAGTTTAGAGAATAAATTCCTCAGAAAGGCATCATATATCAGTCACTTATCAAAGAGACACTGTTTAGTTATTTGCCATTCATTACAGATTAAGTAGATTATATCTACATCCTTAAAGCTAATTTAATCTCTCACTCAAAGTGATATTTTAACAAAAGTTGCCTTTCTGAATAGGTTTGAGACCAGGTAACAAAAAGCTAAATGCTTTCCATGCTTCTCTGGTGACCCTCTATAGAAATGTTCATGTTACTGGATCACCGAAGGGCTCCAAAGAGCATGCAGGACACAATTATTTCACCAAATTCATGTAAAAAAATCTTCTGTTTAATGTTATTACAATGAATTCTCTTCCCTAAAGCTAAAATGTGACACAGTCATTTCAAAAACTGGATAAATAAGATATTTTTGTTTTATATTAAACTTAATTTCAATATAAAAGGTCCAATAATAGTTCAAAGATGGCACATTTTCTTAAGATATTTATTGCCTTCCTGTAAAATAATTCTTCAGATTTAAATTTTTTTTTTCCTGTGGGATGGTTCCTTCTGCTCAAGGAGGTGGAATTTCTTCTTCCTTCTAAAGCTGCAAGAACAAAATGGCTTCACTGTTTTCTGACTTGGGGGTTCTCGCTGCTTTTTCTCAAAACTTTGTTTGGGCAGAAGTGTTTTCTTGCAGGGGGTCAGAAACAGTTAAAGGACTGGTCAGGATTTGGATGTGGGTTGTTAAGTAAAGGATTTTTTCCAATATGTTTTCTTGGGGTAGGAAATTTAAATTTTTTAAATAATAATCTCCTTTACTAAGAGAAAAAGAGCCATCAAAGTGAACCTGGCCCTATTTGAAATAAAATTAGCACCATAAACATAATAGGTCGTGCCCCTTTGGAGAAAACAGCAGCCAATAATTCACTGAGTCTTTTGGTTCATTCTCCTTAGCAGAACTTCTCTGGTTCAGCCACATTGGGAGGTTTTTGAGCAGTAAGGTCCTGCTTAAGGAAACGTCTCAAACCCAGAATAACACCAAACCCTTTTTGAGCTCTCTAGCAGTGGGGTGCCGGTGTGCCTTCAGGATTTTCTCTTATGAGCTACTTTTTCTTGAATGCTGTGTTAGCTACATGCTAAATGTGATGAGATGCACAATTTAAATACAATCTAGGACTTTGACATTGATGTTCACAGATGCTCCTTGAGTTATTTTTGCAAGGAAGAACAGGAAGCTAGTAGAGACATCCAACCGTAATCAAAGTAATAAATTGTCCTAAAAGGTTTGTCACATATAAACACTTCTGCAGGGTGCTGTAGTTCATGCTCCAATTCTTTTAGGTTTTCCAGGGAATTACATCATAACCAAAATGTCTAAAATGCACATAGGTAAGTGCAAATAGTTTCTTGTAAAGCATCTAATTTGGTCTGACAGGAGGAATAGCGACTGGCTCTCTGATACGTCTTTCTCCAGAGGTTTGACGGGAGGAGCTCTTTGGTTTTATTGCCTAACACGGTTCTGTGGGTCTCACCCGACCTGTATGACGGGGCGAGACAGGTTAGTCTAAGAGAGTTAAAGCCTCCCTGTGGGAAGACGGAGGGTTTGTTCAGGCTGTTGGCACATCGATGTCTTTCGTGTCAGTGTCTACAGATGCGGGGTGTGGTACCTTCATCAGAATCCAAACACACTCCTGTTCTCAAACGAGCCATCCAACATTCGCACACACAGACTGTAAACTCTTGTCACATTCCTGCTGAGACGCTTCCTCCTCCTCTCCTCATACTTACTGCTGCTGGCCGCGGGGGCCGGCTGGGGGACAGGGGAGGGGGTCTTCTTGGGAGAGCCCCCGTCTGACATGGCAGTGTAAGAGGGGGGCGAGGAGGAAGAGGAAGATGAGGTGGTGGTGGTGGGGGTCTGAGCCTGCTGGTGGTGCTGCTGCTGGTGTAGATGCTGCTGAGAGTGGAAGCTTAACTGGTTCTGGTAGTTGGGGGCGGGGCCAGGTCCTGACTGACCTATCAGAGGGGGGAGGGGGATTGCCTCGCAGTACTGCGGTGTGAGCGGGAGATGCTGAGAGAGAGGAGAGTAGGAATCGTCGGACTGGCCGTTGGAGTGAGGGTGGGGTGGCTGCTGGGGGTACTGAGGGTGGCCCCCAGCAGTGGGAGGGTCAAGGGGAGGGGGCTTCATCCTAGTGCTGACAGGTGGAAGGGGGTGAGCTACTGGGAGGACTGGCTGAGGGGGTAAACCCTGCTTTACAGGCATGGGCATCATTACTGGAGGGGAGGAGGAGGGTTGGGGGCACTGGGAGTACATCTGCTGCATGTGGGAGGCAGACCAGGTGCCATGTTTGGGGGGGAGATGGATTTCTTGTTGCTGCTGCTGTTGCTGAAGGTGGCGGGCCGCTGTGGGAGGGGAGAGGGGGATCTGACGGACCTGTCGGCCCTGGGTGTTCACTCCGGCCTGGACTGGGGAAAAGGCCGAGGCGAGCGAGGTGGACAGCTGAGAGGACAGCTGGGCCTTGTCCCTCCCACCCCCCACCTCCCTCTCCTGGGAGGGAGACACAGAGGAGGGAGGAGAGGAGGAGGAGGCCACGCGGACGTAGGAGGGCGGCAGTGTGCTAGCCCTGAACTGTCTGTACTCGGGAGGAGTGTCTGGGTGGGTGGGAGGGGTGGACACTTTATACTGGAGGGTGGAAACGACTGCGGCGGGCAGAAGGTGGGAAAGGCAGAGAGAGAGAGAGACAGAGAGGAGGAGGAGATGCAGACGAAGGAGGGTAACAAACAAAGGAGAACAGAAAAGAGAAAAACGTGAGAATAATGAAAAGCAACTGAACAGTCAAGCAAGTAAGATGAGAAAAAATCAGGAGCAGTCAAAAAACAGAAGCCAACAGCAAATAAGAAAGAAGCAAAATATCATAATAAAAAAGAACAAGCAGCAGAATGCAACATGACTGAGCCATGATCAGAGAGCATGTGGCATTTCCCCCCACCGGCAGCTGGAAGAACGATGGCGGTACAACATGTTGCAGGGGACGGAGAGGGGGGGGGGGGGACTGATATAACCATTCACATCAGGGACAAAGGGCCATGTTTAAGTCTGTAGGTGAAGTTAAAGAGCAGACTTGAACATTTAACATGTGTAAATGGATTCAAATAAAAACCATAGGGACTTTGGGAAAACTACAGAGGGAAGCCTGTTTTATCCAGGAATTTCTGGTATTCCCTACAGGTGAAGTAATCTGTGTGCTTTGGAAACATAAAGCCAACCTGACCTACTAAAGGAAAAACCAAACAAAGGCGGGTCAACATAAATTCGCTCTCGTCAGGACCGTTTATTGGTAAATGGAGGCCTCTTGGTGAGTGTTTTGTTTTGGATGTTTGTGCACTGGGGATCATGTGACGTGCTGCGTTCAGGCTTCAATGGGCGTGTGTGTGTTTATACTGGGGGGTGTGGGTGTGTTTGCTGGAGCCTCACCTGATCCCGACGTCCGCCGCTCCCTCTCCTTGTGCGCCTGCATCTGATGCTGCTCCATCATCCTATC
Source organism: Cyprinodon variegatus (assembly GCF_000732505.1). Lineage (NCBI taxonomy): Eukaryota > Metazoa > Chordata > Actinopteri > Cyprinodontiformes > Cyprinodontidae > Cyprinodon > Cyprinodon variegatus. The sequence continues at coordinate 1,083,795 of NW_015150640.1, read as the reverse complement.
AAGTGCAAGGATGTCACTGCGTTTGCTCTCAGTAAATCTGCGGTCACTTGACGAGGCCTTAAACCAGGGCATTTCTTTCATGCCGTAGAGCATGAAAGAAATTAGTTTTTCACTTTTTATATAAACTAAAACAACTTCTTCCTATAAACAAAACTCCCAAACCCTTTTTAATCATAATTCTGATCCTTTCAGCCATAATCTTTGCAACTGAGAGTCTCAATCAGGAAACGTTTGCAACACTTCAGCGCCAAAAAAGCAAGTTGGAGATACCAAGACTTAAATGACATTTAATTTCATGTGTGGTTGTTAAAGGGATGAATTATACACCCTATTTTGCCGTCTGTTGCAATAAAAGCTCTTAACGACTTGGAAAAATCATCTGTTCTCTGTCATCTCTGTGCCTGTTGTGTTTGGCTGCAGGTTGCATTCAGAATGAGATGTGTAGGAAACTATAACCTGTCAAAAAAATAAAAAAATAAAAGTGAAAATCCTGCTACACTTGATGGGCCTGTTGGTGTAGACATTTCCTTAGTGCAGCGGGAAGCAACTATGTGCAGAACCTGGAGGTAAAAATGGGTGCAGTTTCAGTAAATCTTTATATTTAGCTTGCGTCTCCTTGAAGGCTCCAAACTGTTCATAAAATAATGAGATTGACGACGCTAAATCAATGCTTGAAAGAAACGGTTGAGCTGCACTGATTGACTACTTGTTCAGGAAGAGATAAATAATTTTATATCTAGATGTCTGTAAAATATTCATCTTAATCAGCTATGAAAACGTATTTAGCCATACCTTTTTTTGTAAAACTAACAGTTTCAGATCATCAGATAAACTTTAATATGAGAGAAACTCAACCGGATTAAATGCTCGAGGCCCTTTTTTGTACAATAGTCTCCTTTATTTAGCAAAAAGAGTTATGCAAACCAATTTGTCTCCACAGAAAAGGAAGTATTACAGCATAAACCTTAAAACTGGTTTTGCCACATTTGGAGGCAGTAACTGTCATGATTGTGATTTCTATTGTTAAAGGAAAGTCTCCATTCAAACTAAACTGATCCTTTTTAAAAGTAAACTACGCAAACTATGCCAAAAGATTCCGGGAAGGAACACTTTCAAGAAATCAAAGAAGATATGAAAAAAACAAAACATTTATCAGCCCTCATTTATGACGCCCAAACATGGTGGTGGGAGTGTAATGGTGAGTAGCTAATGTCCTGTTTCAGGACCCTTATGACCTGCCATAGAATCAATCCAGATTGGGTCTTTGAAGTAGGACAATGATCCAAAGCAAACCAGAGAGTCCAACACAAATAGGCTAAAAACATCTGTGTGGTCTAATCAAAGTAAGTGTAATTGAGATGATCTTTAAAAGCCCATTTATGCTTTCAACCTGTTGGTTTAGGACAAGGAGAGGGACAAAATTCTTCCTTCCAAGTAAAAAAGATTCAATAACTGTTAAAAAAAAAAGTTTAAAAAGCAATCACATTAACTTTGGATGAGTATTTCTCTCTCTGTCAAGACGTTGGTTGTTTAAAAACTTTTTTTTTTATTTCTAAGAATCTTTTTTTGTATGATGTTCTGAAACATTTAATGTGAAAGCTTCTTCATTAAATACCTGACGCATTATGACCTGGCCTCTAACCAGAACCGGCGCGTCACAGAGGCTTACTGAGGTGCTGAAGGACAAACTGTGTGTAGGTCTGCACAACACCAGGAAATAATTTGATACTTCGTTATTCCTGAGAACTGAGAGGACCTTATCAGCCAGATATTTCGCTCTTTTTATTTTAATTCCTATCACGATTCTCCCAGTTTTCTCTGGGACGCTGAAAGGCTTAAGAACCTGAGCTACTACATACTTAGGTGCCAACAGGCTGAACCTCATGTCATTTAAGTTAATGTTCTGCATATTGGGATAATGATACATTGATAAAACTAAGGCTTCTATTATAGATGCTAATAGACATTTAATAGATGTGTTATTTATTAATCTGTAACACTTTATAACTCATTCATGAGTGTTTATAATGATGTTTAAACTGATGGATTTCTTGCCTTAAAGGATCCTGTTTTTCATTTTAATAAGCGTTGCTTATATTCAACATTTCAGAATAAGTCACTACATTGTAAAGTTTATACCATACAAAATATATTGAATATAGATTAAACAGTTATGAATGAGCGATTACGGATTAAATGAAACCATATCTATAAGATATTTATTACCCATCTATAACAGGAGACTTGCTTTAAATTGTTTTGTTTTTTTAACACAAATGTTTTGCAGTTCTAGGTTAGAACACCCAAAGACTTTTTATATTGAGGCAGAGAACAATATTTTAGTTTGAATCTCTCTGATGCATGTGATAGCGTAAGGAAGAAGGGTAAAAATAAAATATTTGTTTCTCCCTTAAGGTTGGTCTTTTTTTGCTATTTCTACATGTCCTCATGAGAATCATACCTCCTCTGTGCTTCGCTTTCTTCTGAGGACGGACCGTTTTGGCGCTGAACTACAGGACCTGAAAAACACAAAAAGATTTTAAAGCTAAAACCAACCTGACAGACTGCAAAATATGATAGATGTAAATCATTGAATTACAATTTTTCTTTCAGTCTGAATTTCATTTTTGATAAAAAAAAAAGCAGAATAATGTAAGAAATCCGCAATCCTGCAGTGGGCTCAAAATGAGTGCTATTGTACAGAAACATCTTTCCAGATAAAAATAAACATTAAAATGATCATGCAAGGTGAAAAACTGTGAACAGAAAGGCAGCCCAAGCACACAGCAGCTGGCATCATGTGAGGCGCATTGATTTAGTGCTGAAGGGGCTCCAAACTGTTTCTTTACAACACTGACGACCACAGGAATTTCAGCCTCAAACCGCTGCAAAGAAAAAACACTGGGATAAACTGAGACCTGGCAACGATAAAGGAGGAAATAACCAGAAAAGGGGGGGAATGGAAAAAAAGGAAAGGGAGCTGGTGCTGAATGTTAGAGGGATGATTGTGTCAAATGACTGGTTCGGTTCTACACACACACCCACACACACACGACTGAAGGGGCTATTAACAGGAAGCATCGGGGGGGCACTTATCACATATCACTGGAATACCAGTCATTAGAACTCTAACACCAAGGGTGGCATCAGGATCCCCCGCAGGGCGATATTTCCGTTCCCTGCGTCTGCAGCTGCAGGCGGGGCGACTGGGATCACAGCGCTGGCAGAGAGAAATCCTCTGGATTTAGCTTCAGGCTCTTACCACTTTCTATTATTTATTCTTCTAATGCTAAACATTAAAGGGGTCATAGAATGCAAAACCGAGTTTACATTGTCATTGATGAATAACGATAGTTCAGTGGGTGAAATGGACGTACAGAGAAGTTCAAACGCCATCGACACCTTCTTTCTCTGCAAATCTCACAATTCTAAAATTCCACCATAAAACAATCCAAACGAAGCACCGAGTTGATGTAAACTCGGGGATGTTGCTTTATTAGGTTCTGGCGTGTACTTTTGGCACGCCCCAAAATTGACATACAGACCAACCCACTGGTTCACTGGCCCAAGGGAGGGGGGGGGTATGAAGTGTTGACTGCTGGGCCGCTGACTGGATCGGACCTCAGCAGAGAGCCATGAGCCGCCCGTCCTCGGGCTCGGTGTGTTTCGACTGCGTGCTGCACTGAAATCGACCAAAATCCCGGACGATTTTGAAATTCCCCCCTGACATTTTTTTTAGGTATGAAAAGTGGGACATGAAAAAGGGAAAAGGAGTGCATCTGGTCACCCTATCATATAAACAATTAGATGTTTCAGTGAGTGAGTGCTTGTTGCCATGATGCGTCTTTGCTCAGCAGCTTCCCTTGTTGTAAACCAACCAATCAGCGCACAGCTCATCGAAATATTCATGAGCATACCATAAAATGAAGAAAACCTGTTGTTTCATTCTAGAGCTTTTAACCAGGCTAGAATTAGGGCTCATAGAACAGCAAATATGCCATTTTCAGCCCAACCAATGTTACACACCCTATTCAGAGACCTTAAAGACCAGCATCAAATACCCTATAGAATCATTCTATGACCCCTTTAAGGAAAAACATGTCTGTTTAAAGTCAGCAAAGTTGATAATTCATCACAACATGATGCTGCCACTACCGTGTTACACAGGTGGGACAATGTGTAACTATTCCTGTTCTGCTTAAGTCTTATATGACCAGAAAAAGTTCTTTACCTGATTTGTGTGTCTTTTTCTGGCTTGTCCCACACTTTAGACAAGGTTAAGTTTTTTTTTTTTTTTTTTTTTTTTTCACACTTTATTCTCATGACTCTTCCTTAAAAACCAATGCAGTGCTATAATGGAGGCACCTGTTCACTAAGTCTCCAGCTCCTTCTCTGATTTGAAATGTCCAGAACTCTGGATATTTTTTAGTAGCCTAAACCCAATTTGATTTTTCTCTTTTGTTATGAGGAGTTATGTCATATAATCCCTGGTATCCTGATGTGATTTGCTCACTCATTTTCTCTAAAGCACTTATACAGCCTCCACAAACAGCTCAATTTATGCTGAGACTATAAGACACAGACACTAGTAACCTGTTAAGAGGCTTCTGAAGGCAGCTGTTTGCACCAGATGTAATGTACCTGTTTCAGGAATATAGACCATTTTTAAAACATTTTTTATTTATTTAAAAAGATGTTAAAACCAATGTGTAATTGCTTAGGTTTGTTTATTATTTGTTTTGGGCTGTAATGTTAAAATGTAGAACAGCTAAAGGGGATAGGAGTGTTTAAAATGGTTCTCTAAATGTTAATGAGGGCCACAGTTTTCGTGCTGTATTTGTGGGATGGTTTATGATGATGAAAACACTGCCATCGCATATAACTTAGAATTTTCTTCCGATACATCATCTCCTTTTATTTCAGACCTCAACAAACTCCCAGAGTGGTTGGTTCATCCTTCAGCAAAAAATCCAAAACGCCAACCAGCTTGCACCTCATTGCACAAGTAATATCCAGTCTTCTAGATTAAACAACAACCTAAACATGTCCAAAATGTTGATATTTTTGACATAAAAATATGAATCCTTAGAGGCGAACATCTTACTAAAGCAGAAACAGAAAAGCTACATAATCCAACACAAAAGAAACATATTTAATGTTTTCTTTTTTGCAGCTTAAAGTTAAATTCCTTTGCCATACTGTCAAGAAGCACCACAAATAAATTGTGGAAAACACTGCTTTACTCAGAAAGGTCCTCTGTTTATGAGAACGCAGTGCTTTACTGTAGCTCCTGCTCCACAGGGGGGTGAAATGAACCTGTGCTCGCACCAATAATCTGCTGGTCAGACTTAAGTTCTGCACATTTTCTACCATTTGTTTTCATGCTAATTACAAAAACTCGTTTATTCAGAGTACATTATGTCTTCTGTTTCAGAGCTATGCTAATTGGAACAATGTCTGCAGGTCTCAGCTAAGAGAAGAACAGAAACAAATTTATTAAATACTAAATAAAAAGAAATAAATAAGAACAACATCTTTACACCTGCAGCATTAAAAACATGTCAGGCATTTTCCTCCCCAACATGAAACTTACTGAGGATGATGACGGCTGAAGAAATGCGTCTGAGGTCACTGGTTGGAATATCAGGAGTCAGCATGCTGCTCTAACCTTCCTAAATCCACAGCCTGCTAGCAACCACTGCTGTCACTGCTGCAGCTTTAACGACAAACAGCTGGAGAGCCATGAATGCGTTTCAATGGATGCAAACAAAGTTGGAAATGCAACCAAGAAAAAAAAAAAAAAAAAAAAGAGCTGCCCCATGAGCATGATGGGGTACGACATTTAGGCTCCATGGGAGATATTTTAGCAACCATCAGGAGGGTCACAAGGATGGGATGGAATGACAGTGCAGTAAAATCCTCCCCCCCCACACACACGCACACACTGAGCACATAAGTAGCTTGTAACCAGAGATGCTCTGAAACCGTCTGGTAACCAAGAGTATAAGTAAGTTTGGCTTAAAATACACTTCAGGATTTTAAAGAAGGTAGTTCACTTCACATTGAATAGACTATATAGTTAGACAGACCATCTGATGCAGGTCAAAATTACTTAAAAAATGCTTTCAATCTTAATAAAAAAAAATGAATGGGTGATCAGTTGTATGAAAACATTTATACAAATCTGTAATGTTTAAAAATACCAAAAAAAAAAAATAAAAAAAAAATATATAATTTCATATATTTATATAAATATACATACAATACATATAAACACCCCACAAGTACAAATAAAACTGTATATTTACATCAAAAGTACATTGATAACGTTGAAAGCACGCCTGCTGTACCTCACATCAGCCAGCAGGGGGCAGTAAGTTAGTATAGCAGAATCTCTCATAATGGCAAATCCAACATTATTATTAAAAGAGCTGGCAACAAATGAAATGTTTTTTTTATTTTTATTATTTCATCATTTCATTTACACAGAGCCACCTGCTCTGGAATACATTTATTCCAGTTTATTTGTTGTGTTTGGATAAATTTTACTCTTTAAAAGAAAATACAACCCCATTTTATGTCATCATATAACTATTTTGGGTCTTGAGCGCCGGATAAATTGCAGTGGCAAGCCGGATCTGATACGTGGGCCTTTAGATTAGCACGTATGGTTTGGTAGTTAAGGTTTCTCACATTCACTGAATGCAGATATTTTCAGTCTAAAATAGAGATGCACTAATTTGATATATTTGTATGTATCCATTTATTGGAAAAAAAAATCTCAATCAGTTGAAAAAGGGCCCAATTTATAGGGGCAGATGTATTCAACCTATTTCTATAATAGATTTGGGTTAAAATTAATTAAAATCCTTTGAATTGTGGGAAAGTTTACCCCTTTATGGGCATCCAATTTTAAATAAAACAGTTAATTTTAATAAATAAGGTTGAATTTCAGGATGGAATTTGTCCTTTTAATACTCTTTAAAATTTACTGTTTTTATCACTTTCCTTTTTACAATTCTATTAATCTCAGGTTTTCCTTTGGGGTATACATGTACACATTAATACATATAATTTTCAAGCGTATCAGTCAAATAAGTAAAACTGAGCTGATATTGACAACCAATATGTACTTCTATTAAATTTCAGTTTTTTTTTAGGAGGTGAGGCGATCGCTCATGTGGTGTTAATTTGATCATGTGACAGTGATGTCACAGCTAAGGATTGGGGGGTTTAACTGGAGCAGAGAAGCAACGTCAGCACTGTGGTCGTTCTTTCATGGTTTTAGAAGGGAAAGGAAATATGGGATAATGGCGATAGCGCCGATATTAATATCAGATATTGGCCTCAGCACAGATTTTTATATCTGCTGATGCATCCCTAGTAGTCCATAATTGATGATGAGACCTAATTTAATATTCTAAAAATTATGTTAAGTTGGAAAGAATATAATGTTATAAATCACAAAATAATTAATACAATTATTTTATACGAATTTCATGTGGAAAAAGCATTTTTAAATGCTATTTTTATTTTCAAACTAGTTATAGCAGTATTTACGTTATGTAATGTATATAGAACAGAACAAGGTAAGTTACTGCATGTTCAGCTGACGTCTAAATGACAGCAGAACCAGCATATCAAAGATAACATGAAAACATCCATCCATCCATTATCAGACACGGTTATCCCTACTGGGGTCAAGAGGGGTGCTGCTGGGCAAGTGGCGGGGTCCACCCTGGACAGGTCGCCATTCTATCACAGGGCAACACAGAGACTAAAAGGACAAACAACCATTCACACACACAATCAGACCTAAGAGGAATATAGAGAAGCCAATTAACCTAACAGTCGTGTTTTTTGACTGGGAGGAAGCTGGAGTACCCGGAGAGAACCCACGCATGCACAGGGAGAACATGAAAACTCCATGCAGAAAGACCCCGTCCTGAGAATTGCCCCAACATGAAAACAATGAAGAACAAAATTAAGTTTTATTTCAATGTTTCACTGGTCGATTTTTTATGCAAGTCTGCTCTTTACTAATGCAGGTGAAGCGGATGTTTTACACAAGTAAAACTAGCAACCATTCATCTTCACTTTACACAAGTAAAAGTACAATGTAGTAAAACTACTACTACTAAAAAAAAAAATTGTTTCAAAAGTTATTCAAGTAAATATAACTACGTCACTGCTGCCTCATCTCTGCTTGTGCCTAAATATTCAAACCTGAAATCTGCAGGTGCAATCACATCTAGAGCCCTAACCGATATATTAAGGGAAGGCAGGTTTATCACCTAAAACACACCAAAAAAATAATAAAAAGATATAAACTTGTGCTTGAAATAAATGATAAAACAAAAGAAAAAGTTTTAAGAAGCAGAATGAAGTAATAAATTACCAAATTAAAGTGTTTGAGTACAATGATGCAGGTCTAATTAATTGAACTGGACAGGGAGAGACTGCTTTCTCCATCTAATCGTAATTTCTAACACAGTAACAAAGATTTTCATAATTTCCGTTTTTACAGAAAAGCCCAAATCTGCAGAGAAACTACAACCTGGGGGCTGACTTAATGCATAGATGGTTAAGGCCGAATCTTTGGGTTAAATCAAAACTGCAAACCATGGAAATGATGTTCTATTTCATCCCTACTGCTTGAAGCACCGTCTCTGGAGGTCATCCGGGATTCATAGAACCGTAGTTATGGTAGTAACTTTCGTTTTCAGGTAAAGTCTGGGTACAAATATTTGCATTTTTTATTTTAAAACCCTTTTTAAATGTCAAAATGAAAAGAGCAGAGCATGTTTTCTGTGAGTTACTCTTATCAAAATCTACAGGGAGGTAGAACTTGCTTAAAATTTAGTTTCATCAGTAAATCAGCTGATATGACAAAAAAGCTGATCTAAGAGAGGATGTTATGACAGCCTGATAGAAAGTGGCTGTATAAAGAAAATAAAAAATTAATTATATATTCATTAAAACCTTTTACAAAAAAAAGAAAACATTTTTTAGGGTTTACAAAAATCTTTATATCAAATTGGCAGCATTCTTAATCACTTTCAGCCATTTTTTTTTTTAAGTATAAACAGAAAATGGAAACATAGATGTATAAAAGGTATCATGGAGGATAATCTTTTTCCGGATGGATCATCAAAATAAGTGGTCATCGCAATTGTCAATCATTCTGGTGATATGTTCATGTAAGGCCCTCCTACGTGCTCATCCCCATTTTCACTTACAGGTGGGGAGTCTGACATAGAGGAAAAATTGCAAATCTTCTTTTTGAAAGTAAGTTTGTAAGAGTGATGCAAACAGCAACTCTTAAATAGAGCATGCACGAGGAGAAATGGGCTCGTGAATGCTGTCGCCTGCGTTTAACAGGCGTTCCCTCTCGGGAGCGGTACAGGGTTGTGCGTGTGCATTTTTTATTTTAAGTGGAGAGGACGGGTCTTTTCAAAAATTTGCGTAAATCCTCCACTATACCTTTAAGTAATTAAATCCATAGTGGTCATTGCTTTTAAGTATGGTAAATGCAAAAATATGTGACGGAAATAAAATCAGAAAAAGAACAAAATGTCTGCCTATGGGTTACATTTAGATGATGTTTTTATTTATTCATCTTGGATGATGGATGAATGGATGGATGGGTTGATGGATGGACCAAAATCCGGACCAGTTTATTTAATTCTGCTTTTTTTGTGATTATGTTTCATGACCTAAAATTTGAAAAAAAGAATTGATTGAACATTAGTGTGGTGGATGTAATCATCGGGGGACAGCTCACCTCCGCTGTCCGGGGAGCTGAGGACATTGAGGGCGAACAGCATGGCGTTGGAGAAGGTGGTGGCCTCCTCTTTACTGGCAAAGTTCAGCCCATAGACCTGCCGAGCGTCCCGCCACTGATGGAAGGTCGGGGTGGCCTGGTTGTACTTTAGACCCTTCACTATGGAGTAGTTAATAACAACCTTAGAAAAGAAGAGGGAGGTATATTAGGTCCATCTATAACACATTTAACCATAAAAGGTTAATAAAAACCTAAATATACAAAGATATGAAACTGAAAACAAAAGGCACAGCAAATAAAACTAATCCTACACAATAAAAGCAAATAAGAAAATCAAGCCAACCAATTGCAGAAAGAATCAAATAAATAGAGTAGGTCCAAGAACATAACCCTGTGGTATCTCCAAGGTAAATTAACCATTAAGACAGCTGCTGTATTTTTAAACATTTGAACACCTGACTGCTGTGTTCTGCTGGACAGTCATGGAGATAATGTCAGTGACCGTTCACCTGCTGGTCCTGGAGTTTGACCCCCACCACTCTGAAGGTGTTGTTGGCAGTGTTGTGGTAGATGTTAATGCGACTGAAGCCCTGCTGCCCCGGCTTGATGGGCACCCACTTCTTACTGGCATCATCGTAGACCATCACAGAGGCCCGCGCCTGGCAGATGCTCTGCTCACTGGAACAGAAAGAAGGAAGAGAGGGAAACAAATGGTTATGATAGAAGTACAGAACATTTATCTTATTCTCAGAAAACAGAAACATTACGATGAGATGCCGTCTTGATGCAGCAATAAAAGTCATATTATTGTGAAACGTCCTACTAATCTAAAGGATCCCCTGGATTAGCCCCACCTTCTGGTTTTTAACCACTTCAGGAGAAACGTCCAGCCTCTACAGGAATCTGCCAGCCTGTGATTATAGGGCAGGAATCCATTTATAAAAACTGTAATGAAGACCTCAGCCTAAAACCAAACCCTGGAGGGATTCCAGTTTCTGCAGCCGTGCACTCATATTAAGACATTTGAGCAAAGAAGGGTGTGTGTGCTGAGGATAAAGGAACATAAGGGGGTGGATCCTGAAGCATGCAACTACAGGGATTATCCTTTATTGTATCAGAAAACAGGATAAAGTCACAAACTGATGTTTGGCTTAAGTCATCACCAAGAACAGATATGATTGGACTGTGCAACATTTACGTCGCTGAAGGGAACCAATAGGGGCTGTTTTGATGACAAACATCACTTAAGAAGAACATGTAATTATTTAAATAAAACAAAACCACATCCAAACCGATCTCGCCCTTTCTGAAGAAGTAAACCCAAATGATAAGATGTGTCGATTACATGCCTGTTTAAGGTCACACTGCAGGGTCTTTTTGTTTAGAGTTTGACAGCCTCAAACATTTTTCAACACATCTTTCAGGGGTGGAGGTGCTGAAAATGATGAGCAGAAATTCTCCAAGTATTTTTTTTTTAGAGATCAGAATTTATGATTCCAATTTAGCAAATCTTCCAGGTTCTAAAGAAGCAATGCGGACTCAGACCATCACACTACGCCATGTTTCTCTGCAGGTACGATTTTACTTTCAAAAATGTAAAAAATTTTCAAAGATTTCAAAATTTTTACTTTCCAAAATTTCTATAAAATTCTAAGATTTTTGCAAAATGATCAAAATCTTCAAAAATACCAGACAGACAAGTTTAGTCTTGATTGTCTGATATTTTCCCCCAAAAGTCTAGGGGATATTGTTTTTGCAAATTGCAAAAATTTGCAAATTCTTTTTTTTTCCCCTGGAGTACAATCATTTAAACCATTAAAGTCTCTTCAATGTTGTTCCAACATGAACTTCACAAATGAAACATGTTTTCCTTTTCTAATATAAAAATGACTTTCATGAACTAAAGCAACAAACTATAAAAGAGAAAGAAAAAATAGAAATGTGAAAACGGGTAAATATATTTTGAAGCTTCACAGCCACCTGATATTCTTGTGGAACTTGATATGGAGACAACTCTACCAGAGGAGCTATTTCACACCAATGATGTGTTATAATTGATTGCTTTGTATGAAGATGGTGGCTGAGAGGGTCCAAAAACACCAAATGTAGTCCTCACCTTTCAGATTTTATTTATTTGTTTTTTTCCCAACTGTTACCTCATATTGGTGCCTCATCAGCCCAATGTCAGATCTGGTTCTCTCCTTCTATTGAAACTTTTCACTTTCTTCACAGCTTTAAACAACTCAGCAGAGATGATAAAGTTTTTTTGGCTTTATACAAATATAAAACAACTGGATGAAACCAAATTCTCCTTTACAGTCAGAAGCTTTCATCCCAGAATCTAATCATGATGAAATCCCAAAGCAAGAGAAGCTGGTTTGACACGTCAGCTCAGCTGCATACAGCTACAATGAAATATTAGCCCAATTTTTCCTAAAAAAAGATATTTAAAATTTTCAGAACAATTAGTCAAAATGTTCATCAATCTGCACTTAACAACAGCTGCTGTTTCCATAACAGCGATATCATGGGACAGAAGATAGAGATGTAACACAATAAAAATAGGGGAGGGCTAGCTTTAAAAGAAAAGAAAAAAACGATTGTACAAGTAAATCCTATTAAGAAGCCCCTAAAACACAAAATTAGATATTAAAACACGGCCAATTGAGCTTTATTAAAGTTATTTTCTTAAAAAAAGAAAACTATTCATTAGACAAAAAGGGATTCATTTCCAGATTTTTTTCCTATGGCTTTCTATTGTTATGACCTACAGATAATTATAGCAAAAAACATTTTCAGAAACAACCGGATGTTTTACTGGATGTTATAAACAGAAATGTTGCCAAAGACACAGTCAATAAACCCTCAATAGGAGGCTAAACCATAAAAGATAAGTTCTAAAGAAGCCCGCTGAACAGAGTGCTGTATCCAAGCATAATAAAGGAAAGTTAAGTGGAAGAAAAAGGTTTAAGACTGGAAAAATGGGCAGCAACCTTTAGAAGATTGTAGATCAAACAAAGCAATATCTCAGCAGAGCCACAAGCTAAACACCATGCTATGCAGCATTGCTGCAGCAATACCTGCACTAGAAGCACCGATCATATACTGAGTTCTTACACTGTATATCATACAGGCATAGCTCTCATTAGTCCAAGATTCCTGTATTAAAAATATCCCCTATGAAATCAAAAACATTCAAGTCAACATAAACACTTGTAATATATAACACAGCTTTGTGATGAGATTTCAGCTGGATGAAATGCACCTTTAAATATGTTTTTTTTCGTTTATCAGGTTTGAGGACGATCTACAGTTATTCCTATAAAAAAGACTTTATCCCCCAGAAAACCTTCTAAAGTTGAAAATAATGAGAAATCACTGGCAAGCCTTTAAACCTACATTCCTCTGTGGTGAATGTTAAAACAATGTGGGATAGCTGCATATTTTGTGCTTCCTGCATGTCTGAATGTGTCTAACAGAGTCTCTAATCAAATAACAAACATTTTCCTCCACTTCAGAGACTCATCAGACCACCAGAGTCTAACTGGAAGCGTGAAGGGAGGGGTGCAGGGAGGTGTCCGAGTTTCTCCTTACAAAAACAGCTCCTATTTCTGGAGCGCTTTAAACTACCGAGCTGGACGCCTTGAGCTGAGGGATGATGTGGAAACTCACAAAGTCTCTTGTGTAGTTCTGATTTGTTTGTTGCTCAATCTTGAGGAGCAAAGCAGAAAAAGGGGAAAAGAAAAAAAAATCTAAGCGCAAGAACGAAATACCAGTCTAAAGTTTTAGAACATCCAAATTTTCCACTTATTCATTGCAACTTATGTCTAATGGCTAAAGGTTAGTGCTGAACTGGAAAACTGAAAAAAGGAATGTGCATTTAAGAATTATACGAAAAACTCTCTCCAGGAAAATTCTCCCTTTTTAAAAGTGGGAATCCAGAAATGCCTTACATATCAGACACTGGGCCAACTCCAACACATCATACTGGAAAAACATTCATTGATCCACCGCCTTCAATCAAACCAGAGACCCTTTCTAAAAATGATTCAATCTACATTAAAGGCCTGGATCACAAAACAGATCTAGATAGAAATATAATTTATTATGTCAACATTCCAATTAACATTGCTAAAGATCATTTTAGTGATGATGATAATAAGATTATTATTATTGCCAATAGGGCTGAAACAGTTAATCGAATTAATCGATTATTGAAATAATCTACTAATTTAGCAATTGATTGTTAACTGGAATATGTAGACTCTACAACATACCTTTAGCTGACAGAACAACCCATTTAGAGCAATAATTATATCAAAAAAGTAAAAAAATATAAAAACATTTTGCATCTAAACTAAAAAAAAAAAAACTTTGTCTCCTCAAGTGGAAAAGTTTTAGTTTCACCTGGTTTAATTTAATAAAAAATCTCCTTTAAGGAACGTTTGGTTGATTATTAATCTATTAATCGAAAAAATTATCGACAGATTAATCAATTTGCAAAATAACCGTTAGATGTAGCCCTAATTGCCATAAACTTCTGACGGGTTGAGCGGCTGTGGTTGCGACCTGACAACCCTCATGGTGCGCTAATTGTCAGATTAATTGTCTGACTGCTTGATAGTGGCGCGACCCAAGTGGAGTTAAAAAAAAAATCTATAAAAAACAGAAAATCTACAAAAACACATATAACGTAGCGAGGCTCCAGGGTCCTGGGCATCCCCTGGCCAGGTCAGTTTTTGTGGCGGTGCTTCTGCTCGGATACTGTCCTGGAGTGGGAGTAACGGTGCTCCCTGAGGTCAGTTTTAATTGCATTTCACTATATTAGCTAACACAAAAAAACCCCCCCACAAAACACACAGGTTGGTCTAGGGCTCTATGGAGTCGATGGGGCGTCTGTGTGGGAGCAACATCCACTCTGGCTAATGAATCCGGCCTTTAAGGGTTTCAGCTGGCTAATAATGATTATTATAATTTCTTTTATGTTAATATTAATAAGACTATTAATACTATTATACCAATCATTACCACTACATAATTTTATTTAAATTAGGAACAAAGCATGTTTTTTATAAGAATCTTCTGATCACTGTTTTTTTCTTTTCGACAGACATTTTTTATTGCTTCATTTTTTATTTTAATATGATATATTTACCTGTACATTCATGTATCTGTTTTTGTTTATTTTAGTTTTTTTTTTCTGCATCCATAATTGTTTGAAATCTTTTGATTGCTTACAACCCTTCTGCATATATAAATATGTTTGGACACATCATGGTACCGCACCCTCATGGTCGAATGGTTATTATTATGCAGAAAGTTTGCTGCTTCAAAAAAAGATGATAAAAAGGCAAACAGCATAAAGTGCTATAGTGCTTCCTATAGGGAAGTGGTAAAGAAAGTAGAGTTTTCTTCATTATAAAGATTGACTCAGATTCTCCTACAGAAAGAGGTCTGACAGACCTGCAGCCACATCTGAATTGGAGGACAAGTTTCTGAGAGTTAACAGTTTTCATGATAGGCGATCGCCAGGACAACAGCTCCAATCAAAGCTTATTAGAAGGAAATGAGTCGGAGTATCAGCTGTGAAGACAAGACGTCAAGCTGCAGGTTTGAGAGGAAAAGTTGCAGCACGAAAGTCATTGCTAAGGCATCAGGCAAATAGGCTGAGCAATGAAATTCAATTTAATTTTAAACATGCTTTAGCAATCCGGATGAAAAGTTAGATAAAAAATGCCACTGATGTAATGAATACAAATTTTAAATATTAGGTTCATCACGCATGATGATAGCCGGCCAAATGATGGTTACAGAGTGTCTGAGATTAAGTCTCAAACATGGAGTGGGAAGTGTAATGATCTGGAGCAGCTGTAAAAAGTCAAAGGCCCCCTGAACCAAAATGGCTACCACAGAATTCTGCAGGGATGTCCTCTGGCATACACCACCGTCATCAGGGGTTTTTCTTACAACAAGATAATGACCCAAAATATTAGTCCAAATTATACCACACCTACTTTGGATAAAACACAACAAAACAGCCCAGTCTGATTGTAACCATTTTTAACTGGTTTACAGCATATTTATCGGCATCAGATTGGATTAATGAAAGGATGCAGCAGAAAATACATTGCTATTATTTTGTTTTGAATAAAAAACAAACAAACCAATCCTATACCAACCCTGATCCCTTAACTAAATGTCAGAGAAAAAAGGAAAACAAATCAAGATTATGAATCAGGTTTATAAAACTACATAACACAATTGTTATTTTAAATTATTGTATAAAAATCCAAATGTTTTTATCTTTAAAAAAAATAAAATAAATTTTAATATGTTTATTTTAGTGATTCTAACCTTCAAATGTCAGTATGTTTAAACTCTCCCTTTCTTTTAGTAAAGCCCTCATTAAAAAATATGCAACCATTTCCATAAATTGCATTTCATTTATTTTTATTATGTCCAGATATGGGTCTACAATTTGCATCACTATTGACTTTTATGGTTATTCGTTTCTATTGTCTGTAGTAGCTAATAAAGAGAACAAATTTCAAAATAAAAATGCCATTATGAGCAGTTTTCCATTAAACAATAGGTATTGGTTTTTCAGAAGCTAAAGTTTTTTTTAACTTAAATCATGTTTTAAAATGGATTTATTTATTTTTAAAGGCAAAAATGGTCCAAATTGCATCTAGAATAGCTTAGAATTTAATCTAATATGACTAACACACAAGTCATTTTTAACAAGTTAATATCTAAGATATAGAACTCCTAAAAAAAGGCCAACTATAGCTTAAAATGCTAATCAGTGACATTAAGCTAAGTTGATGAATCAAACTGCTGCTCTGAGCTGCAGGGAGTCTGACACTGCATACTGAAGGTCAAATAAAAGCATAAAAAAACAGCAAATCTTAAGCTTTTAACCTCGACCGTTCTCTATAAATCCCAAGTTTATCGTGCACCACAAAGTATTCAGTATTGTTTAATTTTTAATTTTTTTAGCAACTGTATGAAATGATGTTTTCCAGTTTACTGAGCTTGTTAGTTTTTTGGCTTATGTTGTGTTTATCATAGCAGTGTAGGAACAGAATATCTGAACAAATCATCACTTTTTGCAAAAGATTGTTTTTGGAATGGTTTTAGGAGCAGTGAAGATCTATAAAACTGGCAAACAAACTAAGGATAAAGAAAACATACAAAATCCTTCCACATTAATATAAGCTTTAAAGGATAAAAATACCTTCTGTCCAAGTTATATATGCTTTATTTCAAACTAAATAAATGATAGATTTGAGGTGAGAGAGAGTTTACCTGGTGCACCTCATTATACAACAGTTTTAAGAAGCAAAAGCCATAGATTTTTTTGCCTTGATTTCTTTCTTCTTTAGCCAAAATTTTACAGTTTCAGTTGTAAAGATTGCTGTCCTGTTGCTGAATCTCAAACTTAACAAACAATTCTTGTTCAGTATTTTTTAATTATTTGTATGATATATGATATGTAAATGTTGTAAACTTTTCTGTAGAATAATGGACTTGCACTGTATCCATGTTTGATCCACACCAATAGTTGCATCTTTAGGGTCATTGCTGAAGTCTTTCCATTCAGGCACTGTGTTAATCAAATACCTGAGGTCCAGGTATTTAAACCGATTATAACCTCTGATTTCATAAAATTGCTCTTTAATGTCATCCATGCTTTTATTACGTGTGGGCTTGAGCAAACGTCCATCTGTCACATGCAGTTAGTTCAAATCGCAGCAGGGCGTTTGGTCATGGGCTGAAGGAAACACAAGCACATAACTCCTGTGTTGGCTTCTCTACACTGGCTTCCAGTGAGCTTTAGGATTCAATCTAAAATACTGTTGATGCTTTTTAAATGTTTCAATTCAAATGACTTCCATTAAATGTTAAAAAGGTCCAGTCTATTCATGCTTTTAAATGGTTGTAGAAAACTCACCTTTTTGCTCAGGCCTTCAACAAAAGCCGAGCAAATTTTTTTTTTAATCATTTGTATTATTATAATAATTTTCTTTATGTTTGTTTAACTTGCAATTCTGCACTTTGAGCAGATGTAGCAGTTTTAAAATGTGCTATAAAAATAAAGTTGAGCTTGACATAATGATCAGTAAATCCAAGCTCCAAGCATCATTAATCTTACAAAAACAGCAAAGGTATACTTAGTTTCCCCCTCACTATACTTAGACTTTTTATGTTTGAGATTTTCTTTTGTTCCTTAAACAAATTAGGTTAAAAACAAATTAGTTACAATAACAGTGGACAATTGTTAGAAAGATTAAAGCATTAAAATATAGAGAAAAAACTAGTTTTGATGCATAACGCCTCTGAATTCACAGAAATATGCAGTCTCATCAAACTGACGTCTTCAGATGGTCATACATTAGCAGATACAGTATTTATAAGACCTCTCCATATACAAAAACATCTCATATTGCCTGCAGCAGCTAAATAAAACACTCATTTACCTGTTGTAAGCAGGTAAACTTATTTTTATGCATGAAGAGTCTTGTCAAATTTCTGTCTGAAAGCAGCAGAAACAAAACAGTTCCTTAGCGCAGTTAAGTAAAGATGTGAGAAATAAGAATTTTTTAATATCTTGTTTCTGTGCAGTAACTTAATCAGTAAAACTGATTCTGATCGATATATCTGCATGGTGTTTTAAAGCTTTTTGAGTGCACTGTCCTTTATTTAAAAAAACACATGTATTCATCTCCAGCATGTAGAATTTAGAGCATCTACATACTGGACAGTTAATCCACTTTTATTAACAGATCTTGACAGTTTTTGGGAGCAAGGCATGTTTTTTTAAGAGGCTACCATCCAACTAAAACTTTCTGAACTGAAGTTCATAGGAACACAGTGTAGGATCGCAGAAACAGAAAAGAGTGAAGTTTTTGTCACACCATGAGACACAAAACAAATACAAAGGAAATATCAGGGAGCAGCAAAGTAAAAATGCACTTCAAATACATAAACACACTGCAAAATAGATTATGCTAAAACAAATTCACAAAACACATTTAAAGAAAAACAATAAAAAAAGGAAGTTCTGATAAGCTAAAAGATGATCATCAACTCATATTGGACCAGATCGTTAGTACAAACAAAAATGGGACGACTGCCCAGAAGACATTTGGAAAAATATATTTTCCTTTGAGTCCTGCTCATGATTTTACCAAGGGTTTGGTCCCACATGAAGATGGTTCATTCCTGCTATCAGTCTGGAGCCCTTCTTTTATGCTCAACTAGTTTGCAGCTTTTCTTAACTTGCAGTTCTTTTTGTTAAAGCTACAGTGTGTAACTTTCAGCGACATCTAGCGGTCAGACTGCAGACTGCAGCAACATGAACATCTCCCCCCCA
>NW_015150640.1:1056244-1064355 GCF_000732505.1 Cyprinodon variegatus | reverse complement strand
ACGAATTCTAAGGCAACGCAAATATTAAGGTTAAGAGGCTGAGCTCGTAGATGATGATAAATAACATAGTTATGTATAATATATTAAATTTCTGACTGTATATCCCTGTAATTATTACACACTGTAGCTTTAATTGGAGCATTTTTGCATTACATGCCTTTTGCATTATATTTATATTTATCATTTATGTATTTGCAAATTCTACAATTTTGCTTCTTGATATTTTCAGTTATGCAGTATCTAATTTTTTGCATGTATGATCTAAATGTGTTTGCTGGTCACATTTTGTTTTTGCAGTGTATTTATATATTTGCAACACGTTTGCACCTCTTGACAATATTTTGTAACCTAGCTATTGACACCCTTCTATCATAGCTTCTAAAACATTTTCAGAATAAATTAAACATCCATTAATTTTTCTGTTATAATTTGTATGAATCTATAAACGTTGATACAGTAACCGATTTTAAAGTGCTAAAGGAATTTTTAAGGAACTACGTTTCAGATGAAATCAAACATGTTTATTAATGATTTGTCTGTTATCAGTTTACCACAGGTACTTCAGAGATTGATGGATATTTGAAAACAGCAGCAACATCATAGATGTGTAATATGACAGCATTTTATAAAAATGTTCAGAACGGAAAGAGCAATAACAGCCTGTTCTTGCAGGAAAGTGTAACAATAAAAAGAAATTGTGCAAAATCCAAATCCTACAAAAACCCAATAGAAATGGTGGACAGTTATCTAATTTTAGTAAATGCTGTTTGATAAAATGAGCGTAGCGTACTTATATAGGACAAACCAGTCAGCTGCTTTTAATCTAGCAAGGCATGTTTCCTGAACAGGAAACTCACCGGAACAATCAACTGGAACAATCAAGGGCTAAAAGTGGCTGCAGCACAGGCTTGGCAGAGTTTCAACTGATGAGATCCTCAGCACCTGCTGATGAATAAGAATCACAGACTTTAAGCTGGAATTGCTTCAAAGAGAAACTAAAGTACTAACATGACCACTTTACTTTGCTCCTAACATGGTGGTGGAACCGTAAAGTGTAGAATGTGCAAAATAATAATATCTGAATTGTTTAAAATAAAATTGCATGTTTATAAGCAGCAGACATAAAGAAAATACATACACTCCTAATGCAGCTCATTATCAGGCAGTTGTTTTTGTTAATTGGAGCATTTTTGCATTACATGCCTTTTGCATTATATTTACATTTATCATTTATGTATTTGCAAATTCTACACTTGGCAGAGTTTCAACTGAGATCCTCAGCACCTGCTGATGTCTAAAAATCACAGACTTTAAGCTGGAATTGCTTGCAAGACAAATTAAAGTACTAACATGACCACTTTGCTCCTAACGGTGGTGGGCCCGTAAATTCTAGAATGTGCAAAATAATTATATCTGAATTGTTTAAAATAAAATTGCATGTTTATAAGCAGCAGACATAAAGAAAATACATACACTCCTAATGCAGCTAATTATTAAGCAATGCCAATCAATTATTACTCAATGTCATAATCTGTATTTCAGTGCAGCTTAAATGTGTTAAAAATTGCCCCACATTAATGTGAAAGTTCCACCTTATTATTGCTGGATCCAGCAGATTTCTCAACTCAAGTTAAATGTTTTTAAAGTAACAGAGAAGTGGAAAGAGAGGATATGAACGCTTCTAGCACTCATAGTACTTCTTCATATCAAATAAGCCTCAAAGGGGGGGGTGACAAAAAGGAGGCCACATTCCCGGCCTTTTGAAATAAGTGAAGAACAGCCCTGAACACATGGTTGCACATATGTGCCTCCTTCACCCAAATCCTTTTCCATATACTGTGTGCTTGTCCCAGAATAGATCAGTCCATTAGCAGAAGCCTCTGTGCTGGGGGGAAAAATGCCTGAAGCTTAGCATCCCCAGTAAATAGTAAGTGCGTTTGGGCTGGATTTAATAGAAATTTTACGTTGCCATAAAGCTGAACTGTATTTAGACGGGGGAAGTGTTCCCTTAGGACGCTATGGGCATAAAGCGTCCTCTCTGGATATCGCCCAAGGACAGGACTTCTAGTAACGGGACAATAAGCTTTTAATACCGGGGTTAATTGTTTGATCCCGCCGGTTCACAGTGGAAGGCACCCTAACAAACCCGAACAAACGATGAGTCATTCAGGGCTGGCGTGCACGCCAGGCTTTTGGCTGCAAAACAGATTTATTTTTGGGACCTTTGTTTGTGTGATGCCAAAGCAAAACTCAGACAGTTCGAGAGCAAAACAGAATCGTCATGGAAGTAGGTCATCAGCGATAAAATCTTTAGGATGAATAATGAATGAAAAGGCTGAGGAAGCGATTACAAGGACGTTCCACGCTGCAGATTGAGGCATTTTTTGGTATTCTGTCTTATACCTCTATGTACATCTGCTTTTAATCAGACATTTACCGTACATTTGGCACTGCAATGCACATAATTCTATCACCCCATTAGCCAGGTCAGCCATGTATGCCATATATGCAATGTTCCCTCTAATTTTTCATGTGTCTGAGCTTACATACAAGCCCTCTGAGTACTCTGTGAGCAAAATCAGGTATGCACGCTTCAGCCAAAAAACTTTACATAAACCCAGGATCATACAAAGTTACATGGATTATTAAAATAACACAGCAGCAACTTCCATTAGTTTACTTTTATTCTAAGTGTTTTGGCCCAATTAAAATGAATAAAACAAAAAAGTAGTATACTATATGTAAGAGTCCTGCTTTGTCCAGGGTGAGGGTTCTGCTCTGGCAGAAACATGACGTTATACCTTTGAGACCCAGCTTTTTATTCACATTAAAACATTCATATTTTTCACAAAGAAGCACATTCTGATAAAGTTTTAATTCCTGTAACTCTCCGTCTGTGAAATATTTAATTACACACAGTTTTTAGGGTTTTTTAGTAATATATATTAAATAATAGTTTAGGGCTAAATCAATTAATCTGATTAATCTATTATTGAAATAATCATTAACAGATTAAGTATTGATTAATCATTATCTGGACTGTACAGACTCTGAAACATGCTTTTAGCTGATAGATCAACCCACTTGTAGCAGTAACTACATCAAAATTGCAAAAAAAATACATAAATATTTTGAATTTAAGATAATAATAAAAAAACACTTGTCAATTAATATGCTGTATCCAGAAGTTTTAGTTTCACCTGGTTTTATTTTGCAAAAAGTCTTGCTTAAAGAACCTTTTGCTATCCCATTATTAATCTATTATTCAAAAAAAGAAAAAATCAACAGATTGATTACCAAAATAATCCTTAGTTGCAGCCCTATAATAGTTTAAGCATTTCATGATTAATTTAAAAAATATATCATAATAAATGTTACTACAATACAACCAAATCTGACTTAAATCTTATGTTTTTCACATCTGTCTTTCCAGCAGTTGTCCACATGTGCTATTTAGATATGATTTTTAGATATGCTGTTTAGATATGTATTTATTAAACGAAATCTTTCACAATCAACTCTGGATGCTTGAAATGTAGCCCAAAAATCCATAAGCGTTGAGATCTCCTTTAGCTCCTCACATCTAAGTGCTAAAGCCACCATATCTGAGAATGTGCTGATTGCCCTGTTTATGTTTGGCTTCATCATATATTTGAATTTAGCAATAAAAAAAAAGTTACAAAGAGCCTTGTGTTACGGTGTGAACACGTGCATCTTAAACTGTGTGCATGTTGGATAGCAAGGCTGTTGGAAATCACTGAGTTTAATTGTTCTGGACTCCTAGACTGAAAAGTCTACTTCCTGTTGGATTATTTATCCATGCACATGAGGAGCTCTTTAATGTGCTGAATAAGGGTATTTGCAGAACTTTTTAAATGTGTTTCACCGATACTGATACCAGTATCGGACCTGGCCTCGATCCAGCACTAAAATGGTGGTATCAGGAATCGGAAAGTACCAAATAGGGCACCGATACCATTTTGAGAGCCAAAAGTTTATTCAACTATTGTCACCTATTCCAGGTAGGCAATAGAAAGTTCTACTGGATTCACTTTGTATTAGACTTTTTCGTGCTTCAAAAAGGTAGGCAGCAGCTTGACAAAGCCATGATGGCAATTATTTTACATCCAAGTACCGGTAGTATGCAGTTCTTCATATATACACACACACATCAATTTCAAACAGATGGTATCGGTATTTGTATCTGTATCAACCAATACCGCACAGCCAAGTATCGGGTATCGGTATCGGGGCCAAAAAATGGCATTGGCGCAACACTACTTTTTAAAAAAAAAAAACACCTAATTTTTTATTAAATGTATTCATCCGAATACACCTACTAAATTTGGTTAATAATTGTGCAATTGCGCAGCTTAGAGGTAAAATTGTGTATAAATGTGTGCCATTAATACACCATATAAGATACTAATGCAACAGAAATTAACCGACAATATTAATGAATATTTAATGAATATAAAATATTCATTATTGTAATGCAACACTGTTCAGCATTTCTGCTTACAAAGATGAAGATAAACTAGTCTCAGCATGCTGAATGCATGGAAATAAAAGTAAAGCTAACAGCTTCAGATTCTTTGATTAACTTTGTAAACAGCTACTTAACTGCTTGATGGGCATTCATAGAAGAATATTTTGGAAGTATTTAAAGTGAATAATCTTTCCTTGGTTTTATGTACCATGACAAAATCTGTAGTTTGGCAAAATTCCTGCTCTGATTGGCTGTGATGCTGTGATGCCTCCTTCCCTAAAGGTGTCTGTCTCTCTATGCAGCTGTAATCCAAGGCTTAAATTTAGGAGCAGAGGCATATAAGGCATCAAGAAGGTCAACAAGGTCAAATAATGAAGACTGATCCAACTTTTTTTACTCCCATGTGATAATGATTTGTTTGCGTTGTTTGCTTGTTGCCTCATTATTATCTTTGATTTAATCTGAAAATAAAACTTCAGTTTAGTAAATTTAGTACATTTCTTGTCATTTTTTTAAAGGAACATTAACAAAAGAAAGCTTCTGTTGGATTCTGCTTAGGCCTGTATTTTTTTCAGCAGGATGTTAATGAAGGCGATAAAAGAACAACTTAGCATAATAGGATTCAATTGCCCAGTATAAACAACTTGAGCTTAATTATTTCTCATTAATTTGTTGTTCACAGGACAAAAAGGAAAGAAGGATTTACAAATATATGTGCAGACCAGACAAATTTAAAACACACACATATATAGATATACATTTATATATATATATATATATATAAATAAATAAAAATCATCAGTCATTGAAAAGTTAATTTTATTCAGTCATGAATTCCTTCAAAAGGAATTATTTATTACATTTTTTTTTCTCCAGAGAGATATATCCAAAGTTTTCATTCGACTTCATTTCTGTGAGTAATATATTAAATAAAATGCAGAAAAACACAACAAAAATGTACTATTGAAAATAACTTCTACTGTCACATCACAGAGGACATCACCAGGGCTAAAACATTAAGACTTAACTGATGCTTGTGTTCCAAATAACTTTGTTATGTTAACAATAGGATGTGCATTTCATTAGGAAACTATTGTCCCAGAGTCTGAGGGAGAGATTAAAGGCCCTGAACTTTAAGTTCAGGTTGAAGTTTTCACAGACAGTGATGATTTGAGAGTACATGTCATCTGTTGGTGTTGGGTCATCATATTTTCCAGTCATTGCAGCCATCAATGGGAACACTTTAAGTTTCTTTCTGCTGACAACCTTTATGTTTTTGATGATTTCTTTTTCCAGCAGGACTTGGTGCCAATTACTTCCAAAGCTACAGGTACTTGTTTTAACCACCATGGCATCGCTTTGACAGACTGGCCAGGAAACCTGTTTGATCTGAACCACAAAGAGTATTGTCAGTAAAATAAGATACTGAAGCATCCTGGGAGCTCTGAAACAGGCTGTAGACCTCTATGCAATGCTGCATTGTTGATGTAATTCATGCACATGTTGAGTGTGTTTGTTGGCCTTCCACAATAATAAATTGTTGGTATCTGTAGCCAACACCTTTAAGGCTGTGACAGAGGGTTCCGTTTGTGCACTTTTTGTGTTGCTTTTACTTAAATTACTATTATTATCTAAGTACAGATCTCTAATGCTAACATTTCTGTCAATTATACTTTTTGTTTATCTTGTGCAATAATCTGGCTAGCTCTCTGATCAAAAAAACATTTTTCCATAGGCCATAAGTTATGAATACTAACTACATGAAATCCATACCTCTGTATGATGAATCCATATCAGTTCCGATTTTTTTTATTTAATTACTAAATACGTCTTTTTCCAGGATATTCACATCTATTGAGACGATTGACTTAAGACAAAATCAACAAAGACTTGGTTTAAAAATGTGCATTACATAATCACACAAAAGGTCTTCTTTAACACCTCCTCTGTACCACGTTTCAGATTCCTCTGAATAATTTCCTCATCTGTCACGTAAATTGGGCCAAGCAGGAGATATCCTGCAAACTGACAACTTTATTCCTTCAAAAAATATGTTTTGTTTCCTGCTAATTAACCAGATCAACCCCCCTGAATGACAAAAGCACCCAGAGAAGCTTCCATGTGCAGCAGCAGGAATAATTACACAGTCTAATGTATCCCTGGTCGGTGCTGCAGTATATGGAGACATCAAGTCAGCATCAAAGTCCAGGAGTGGTTTGGTAAATAAACAGCAGAATGAGGAGCAGAAACATGAAGATCCTTACTCACTTCATTAGACTATATAGACATTAGAGTTGGCCAAATACTGTAATAATGTTTCATATAGTTGACAACAGGAAAATTCATTATTCAAAGATACTTATTTGCATCTAAATCAAGGCAAACTGAGCCACTCACATTTTCCCAAAGCACCACAACAACAGAGCCATTTATTTTCTACCCTCCCTGCAGCCGCTCACCTAATCCAAACCATCAGCTGCTACTGGAAGTTTAAAGTGTAACTCACCCCAAAAACAACTTTTTTACTCAGCAATATCTACAGCTAAAATGGTCTTAGTGCTGCCTTCTTATGGTTGAATGTTGACAACTGCAGATCCATTTCCCTCTTGGTTTAAAAGGTACATACCTTCGTCATTGCTAAATGCTTTTTTAATCATAGCCATGCATCAGGTAATGGAAGCTAGTCACTTAAACACAAACCCCACAGTGACTCATCTGGTCCTCCACCATGACCCTAGAATCAGCTTCCACCGTTAACCAGTAGCACCTTGAACCAGTGGCTCTCTTAACCTCCGGTGACGAGGGGGTGAGATTTTCATCTCTCCATCTCCATACTTCAAAACTCTAATTAAGCTAGCTGCCACCAGTGTTGACAACTCAGCGAATTTGTCGCTATATTTAGCGACTTTTCAAACCCCTCTAGCAACTCTTTTTCAATAAAGCGACTAGCGACAAATCTAGCGACTTTTCTGGTTTCTGCCATGGGGCGCCTCCCCCGTCCAAACCCCGTTCTCCCGCTTCCGCAGGAGTCCCTCTCAGCGATGCGGTCAGAGCCACAGCATGTTACCCTCAGCGTCCAGACTGCAAATGAACCGCATGCATGCGCCGGGATTGATGGCGCAGGTTGATCACGCTGGAGTCAGATTCCTCAGTTGCTGAACCTGCCATACAGAGCCATGACCAAAATGATGATGACCCACTGTTTTCCCATTTAGATTGTTAATGTTAATGTAATGTAAAAAAATTTATGGTTCAAAATGTTCATGTTTTACCATGATTTGTAGGCTCCTTAGTGGACCACAAAGGAAAAAAGAAAAAGTAAAAAAAAAAGTTGAAAAAAAAAAACCTGTAACTCCGCTAAGTGTCTCTTTATGGCTCATTCTGCCGCTCCCAAGCCCGGGTAAAGGAGGAGGGTTAGTATTGTAATAAATAAACATTAATTAAAAAAAATGTATAAACAGAAAAAGTAGCTCTATATATTCTGAGTGTTTTTACTCACTTTGTCTCTCTCTAACAACGTTATTTCTCCTGCAGCGTCAATACCATGCACATCACAACATTATGCAAATTAGACAATGACGTCATTCAGCGATTTCTAGCGACTTATAGCACAGCCAATAGC
>NW_015150640.1:1003405-1055655 GCF_000732505.1 Cyprinodon variegatus | reverse complement strand
ATGGATACAATATAAACTCCGCTAATATAGTAAAACAAAACACAACTCGATTTAGCCAACAGGGCAGTATTCAGATAGTTTCCTTATGAGACAGATGGCCAGAAAAAAAAACACAAAAGGCTAAACGATGCCATACGCTAGCTGTATTTATGCTACAAGCTAACACTGATGTTTGAGAGCAACTTAAAAAGGTCATAAAGCTCATATATCTGCAAGCGAAAGAGCAAAGAAATTCCCACATGGTTTAAGATCAAAGCTATTAATGGATTTCTTTTGGTCTGAGCTCCCAAATGAAGATGCTTTCTAAATGAGGGCTGCAGCCGAATTGTCTCCTACTTATTGGTTTAGCCACAATTAATAAAGTCAAAATATCCCCTTAATATAATTAATCATATTTCTTGTTCTTAACTTTAAAGAACCCTGCAGCTTCCAGGCATTTGAGACAGTACTGAAAAGTTAATCAAGTGTTGCATATTTTTCTCAGTATGAAAAAACAAACGTTTGCCCAACTCAAGTATTAAGTCTTCCCAAAGCAAAGTAGAGAAAAATGAAATGTGAACTGCTGCTTACACTCACAGCTTGTTCCGACTGAATCAGCCGCCCTGTTTTGTGTTCTTCCCAAACAGGACTAGAAACATATAATTAGTCACCAGTATACCATATATCATGGTACCCGTACTGTACATACACTCAAAAATAACAAGACTGGGTATTTTTAGCTCACCAATACTTTCCAACAACAGAAACCAGGGGAAAAAATGATTTACACCCTTATTTTGTTTCCAATGTGGTGTTAATATGTTTAATTTCTGTTATTACTACATTAACCCAGAGGATTGCATAGACTCTAAAGTTTAATGGCTATTTAGGAGCAACCCTGCTTCTTTGGGTGGAGGTCTGCAGGTTTATTTACAGCGCGGCGCTCCGGTGGGTGCAGGGTTCAGCTGACTGACAGGTCGGATTAGAGACCGAGCCAAGTCGGGCGGATCATTACCTCACAGCAGTTTTAAATCTAAATTAACCACGACTTAACTCCAGCGCAAGACCTCTAATCTGTTCCCCGGGGGAAAGTACTGCTCACAGGCTGCTCACGGGCAGGGGAACAGGCACCAGGAACTAAAAACAGAACAGGCCAACTTTATGGGTGAGGAGTGGTGAGAAGCCAGGTCAGATTCTGTTCGCTTGTTAAAAACAAACTGATGTTGGATGTGTCAAAATGAACTGGGCTGCCTGCTTGGAACCTTAAGAGTCAAGAGTCACATTTAGGCTTAAACTTACCAAAGGTGTTAAGTAAAGAAGCATAAATACTTCGTTGTTTGTCTATACTTTACTGGAGTAATTATTTTTCAGTCGACTTTTTACTTTTACTCCTTGTATTTCCATGCAATTATCTGTAGTTTAATTCCTACATTTTTTGAAAATAACCTCATTACTCATTTGAATAAAAATTTGTCCTCTTTATGTGTGAAAAAAGTAAACTTTGCTCTCTGGATAAAGTTATATTTGATATAACTTACATTGGGATTGGATGCGTTGAGTAGGCTTTCTGACACCCTATTGGTTTATATGCTGTTTGTCTGACCAGGACTTTAGACGGATCACATTTATGTCACATTAGCATCGACATAGCAGAGGAAAACATCCTAAAGAAGTCAAGCAGAATGGGGCTGGGTATTTTCACCAAAGTCCTGAATCGGTTTGATTTTGATTCATACAGTTCTAAATCGATTAATTTCGATTCGATCTCTTTTTAGAATAATGAAAGTGGTTCGACTGTGTTTCAAAATACTCATGTATTTTATTTTTTCCTGTCATATTTACTGTTTAAACGAGATTGTGAAAAGTGAAAAAGTGAAGCCTCACTTACTCAGACATGCATGAGATGCATTATCTTCACTGCACAAACCATATTTGCAGTGTTGCCTGTAACAACTACAGGGTGTTTGCTGGTCAGCCTCCATTTTTTTATGTCTTCAGTCAACCTATTGGCTATATTTGCAGCTGTCTGGCTTGAAGTCATCTTGAGTGCATCTTTCCTGCTCATTTGAATGTGAACGTCACGCACGTCACTATAAAGGTAATCGATCTCATTCCCTAGACATCGATTTGGCAAAAATGTAAAGGACTTGATTCAAAATCGATTAAATTGATTTTTTTACACAGCCCTAAAGCAGAATGCTCCAACCAAGCACCACTGAGGTGGTTGTCTGCCAAGACCAGACAACTTTTGTACAACTAAGGGCCAAATGGAGTACTGAGCATTAACAGGATATTTTTTCAATTAATTTTAATAATTAGCTTTATTTTCTGTGCTGATTGTTATAAAGTCTGCCTTGGATGTTCTGGTTCCTGTCCTGTTTTGGAACTTTTTGCAACATAGGCCATTTTTCATCATATCTTGGGCATAATGAAACACATTACTGCTCACTATTGCACAAATGGGTTCTATAATAAACTTCCATTGTACATATTCATATTACTTTTACTTTAATACTTTAAGTAGCTCCAAAACTTCAAATCTTATACTGCTAAAACTTGAATTTCTTTTAAAAAGTATTTTTTAATCCTGGCATCTTTACTTCTACCTGAGTAATGATGGTTGTTGCTTTTGACACCTCTGAAACTTACTAATGCATTTTTAAGATATTTGACCTTTTGATTTTAAATGTAAGCACTTTAAATACTTCCTAACACTGCAGACTTTTTAACTGAAGCATCTTTATCACTACGATCCTTTGCTGTCAAATACAAGGGAAATTTGACTAAATCACATCACCCCAAGAGGAGAAACAAGTTTAAAGAACAGGTTTAATCTATTTTGATGGCAGTAAAATTTAACCTACCTGCACAAAAAACAACAACAACAAAAAAAAAACCCTGAATATTTCACGTTTTACTTTCTACCAAATCTCAAAGGTTAAAGTTTTCTTCTTTTTCTTAAAATTAGAGTCTGGCAATATAATTTAACACTGAATTTGTATTAGCATTTATGGGGTGAGGATGAGTCATTTATTAAGCAAAGCACAACAGCCTGGAGCTATAAAAAAGTAATCCATCTGCCTGGTCAATAAAAAGGCAAGTAAAGAAACAAGTCAAGAGGATGTAAAACAGCTTAATGGCAAGAGAAAAAAAAAGTGAGTCCTCTTGCTTTCGCCGAGGACCCTCTACTGGGAATAGATTGATAAAAGTGAACGGGACAGCCCATGGTTCATGAAACAAGTGTCACACAAAAACTTGGCTTCAAGAGGTGGAAACCAAAGGATAGGGGACAACGACACAACGGTTTAGCATAAGAGGATTCAGCTGCTCATCGTAAACAACACAAGCCTAATTATTACTAAATTAACACAACCGGAAGCATTAGCAGAGTCGACAGCCAGACCACTAAGTCAATTGCAGGTACTGATTGTGCCAAAGAAATGGTTTCTCAGGACAAAAGATGCTTTGCTTCATTGACCTTCATATCTTTTTATATTCCTCTGTAGCAATGAAACACCTGCTGCTGTCCATGGATCACATTAATAATTGTCAGTATACAGGAAGTATCCTTGGTTTTGACAGCTACTAGAAGGAAACAATGGACGGGTATTTGGCTGCTTTTATTCACTGCTGTCATGTTTTACCCAACCACTGCCAGGCTCACAGATTAGAGACTGACACGGGAGTGGATTTTCACTCCTGTCCCGTCCCACTCCCACAGAAAAAAAATGTGTCCTGTAGAAATCTAAATCGTGTCCCTTCCCACTCCTGGTGAAATTACTCCCACTCCCATCCTGCTCCCATTCAGAATGACTCCCCATCCTGCACCACTCCCATTCTTTTTTTTTTTTTTTTTTTGAGTGCGGATGAAAAACTCAGAGTGGAAGCACTGTTGGTTTTTGGGTCGTGTAGTTTTTTTTGACTCGCATTATAGTGTAGGCTTCAAGGAAAAAAACTACAAAATTGGTAAACTACAAAATCCAGTACGCCAGTACTGGATATTTTTTCTTTCTATTTTATTTTATTTTTTGGCATCGATCCTAGTTTTTTTTGTTGGTTTGCTCCCGCTCCCGTCTGCTCCCGTTAATGTTTAATCCTGTACCGTCCCAATCACGTGATCGTTACTAATACTGATTCCCATCCCACGGGTATCCCACGGGAATCCCGTGACCCATGGGATTCCCGAAAAAATGTCAGTCTCTATCACAGATACACTCTATCAACGAGCCTGCTGCTGGTAAAAAGGACAGGGCTTTTTTCACAGCTGGACACAAACATTGTTGGTAACATTGTACGAATTTTTTCAATCGTTGCATGCACCTACAGCTCACACTGTACGACGAAACCGCAGGGTTTAAAAGTTCACCACTCACGATGTATGTTCTCACACTGTGCGACCCGACTATCTGAAACGATCTACCTGCTCACACTGTATGACCAAAAAACCACTTTGGGCTCAGCTCCGCAGTGAGATGGGGCTACTCGGACACGTCAATGCGGAGGGCAAAGGAGTAAGAGAGGGATATGAAGCTCACTAGAGTGCCACGAGCTGCCTTGGCAATTTGTGCGATTTTGTGCTGAAAGCCCTAAGAACTAAGGGCAACGTTTTTGGACAAAGACATGGCTGAGCAAACGTCAATTTTACAGAAAGAAATCCATTTCACTCGTACCCCCGCCATGCTTCAGTGTTTTCATCTGAGAGGAAGAAGAAGAATCTTTGTTTGCACATGCCCACGGAGCGATTTGCCCACGACGACCGACTGAATGTCAAAGATTTTTTATTCTCTCCCAACCTCACGATTCCTGATTGGGAGGTGGTCATGAGTTGCTGATTGCCCCTCGCTACTCCCTGTACACTACCCAATGCACAATCAGGCTGAAAGTCAGCCTGAATGAAAAATTCTTGCACTTCTGGAAAATTGTCCCAAAAAGGGCAAAAAAATTGTACAGTGTATGCCTGGCTTTAAGTCAAATCAGACGGATGTTGGTTTGGGTTGAAACCTTTCAGTGGACAAAACTCCACATAAATCTTGCCCTCTCCAAGTGTCTTCTACACTGCTTTCTAGCTGTGCTGTCCTGGTTTCATAAAATGATGCTGGAGTTCAATGACCAGTCCTTTGGAGCATCCCACTTGGCAATTATTCAATCGCCTTGCAGATTCTCATCTCAATATTGCCCTGTACTGAGTATATCCAGTGATGAAAACCCTTGTTTTCCCTGTGAGGGAGATGCCATCCCTCAGCATCACACCGCCTCCACTAAAAAGCTTTGAGGCTTTGGTAAAGAGGATTGTTTTTGTAGGCACAGCAGAGCAAACCATAAACTCAAATTTGCAGCTTAAACTAAATGCATTTTCCGCCCGAATGTGGCCCCATTAACAAGGAAATAAACAGGCTTTAAAATTATTTGAGATTTATTTCCAAGAAACATTTCAGCAAAGGAGAAATTAAACAAGGACAAAATACTTCATATTAAGGTTTATATTCTGGTCTAAAGCCTAAACACACCAATCCCAGATGTTAAGCTACTTCCAGAGATTGTGTATTTATCTAATCTCCATCTGTCCCACTTCTGATCAACGTATGTAAACAATAAAAACTGCAAAACTGACCTTTGTTAAGCCCTTAATGACCAAAGCAGAAGAAGCAAAGCCTGTGAAGCATGGATGCTGTAGTTTAAACACAGTGACAAGGCATTCTATATCCCACACTAAATATCAGCAAATTACAAGCCGAGGCAACACAAAAGCTCTTATTGTTCCTCATTTTGCTTTTAACAATCTCCTTTATGAAAACAAGGCCTCTAACAGAGCTGTTTGTTAAACATCTGGAACAGCAGCAGCTACCCCGTTCAAATCATCCCTTCAGAGAGAGAAGACCGCTGGCCTGAAGGACTGCTGCCTCAGCCAGAAGCTGAACTGTGTTTAATACATTTGTGAATTAAAAATGCATGGAGGCCGTAAAGAGCTCAGCTCTTTGGAGATGCTCTGTGTGAAGCTGCAGAGTGCTCAGAATAAAGACGAAGCTCGGCATGGATTGACACAGAGGGCTGCAGGATCACTGCCTTTCACTGGAAAGAGGCGATCAAACCGTATCTATAAGAACGTGCTTCAGCTTCAGTTTCACCAGAAAAACAAATCAGCAAACCGCAGCTAACTTAAGTCAGTCAGTCACAAACACGGTAACTAATCCCAAATAACCTCAATTCCCTTTTTATAGACCAGATTAAGATCCCAGATTAGTATTTCAGCTCTGATTCAAATACAGAAAGGAAAGAATTGTCCATCTGTGCTGCAGGAATGTTTAAGCACTGTTTTTAACCGTAACAACCTTCCTGATGTAGTAATGATCTCATTCTTTACACTTTATATTAATGATAAATAGTTTTTCATGACATTTCACTTCACCCTTCTCTGACATTTAGAAAGAGGGAATGCTAATACACACATTAACAAAGTGTCAGCACAAACCTGGCAGCAATATGGCTGTAAAAGAGTCCTGAGTCACTGACACTCTGGGGAATGCAGTAACGCACAGCTTGAACCCGATGTATGTCCATTTCGGTGAAAAGGGAAACTGCGGCACCTTAAAAAACAAAGCTAAATCCCACAGAGGGAAAGTTTATTCCACAAGTTCAACCAGAGTAACGTTGTTAAAATGAAACGCCGGACAGAGGAGGAAGAAAACATCCTTTTGATTAAAAAAATTAGGTGAGAAGCATCCAGTGGTTCTGAATTCATGCACTGCTGCATCCACAGTGATACCAATAATCCATCCTTCCAATAACAAAGGGATGACTGACAGACGGGCAGAGATGAAGTCACTGACCTGCCAGCTGTCTGACTGAGCGTGTGTGTGTATGAGCCTCTGTGCTATTGTGGTATTGTTAACCCTAGGGAGATTACTTCATATCCTTGTCCCTGCCCCCTTTCATCAACCACACATGGTACAGTTTGTTTGGTCTGTTGTTGGGGTTCCTGCTAACATCTCCCACCCCTACCACAGCTCCCAGAGCCACTCAGTGATAAGGACACCCCGAATGAACAACCAGTGACCCATACTGTGGTGACTAATATTGATAAGGGTTGCCTTCTGCTTCAGAGGATGAAGTCTTTCATGTTAATTGACCAGCAACACCCTCAAAGCGACCCACTATGTTGCTCAGATAGACATTTAAAGGGGTCATAGAATGCCAAACCGAGTTTACATTGTCATAGATGAATAACGATAGTTCAGTGGGTGAAATGGACGTACAGAGAAGTTCAAACCCCATCGACACCTTCTTTCTCTGCAAATGTCACAATTCTAAACTTCCACCATAAAAAGGGCGAATTCAAACGAAGCAAAGAATTGACATCAATTCGGGGATTTTGCCTTATTTGGTTCTAGCCTGTACTTTTGTCATGCCCCGAAATTGACATACATTCACATACAGACTGTGAAGAAATTTTCACAGTCTTCCCAAGGATCCGAAGACTCAACAGGCATGGATATTTTTGTCTATCAGAAGATACCTGCAAAGTTTGATGCTCAGCTGTTCATTTGCTCTTTTACCAAAGACAGCTTTCAAAATCTTGGACAGTTCAAAGCAGGAGTTGCTAAACTTTTTTTACTGAACTGAGGGGCTGTTCCGACCGTAAGGCCATCACAACCACAAGCTGTAAGTAATATTTTGTTGCTAAGCTGTTGATAGCAATGCTAGAATATGTGTGGTGACCAGATTTAGGTTTCTGAAAAGGAGGACACTTTTTTGGGGGCGATGACTGGACCGGACAGGGTATTCGAACCGAGCCAGCAGGGGATGTAGTGACCGAAGCTGACCGGGTGATGGTATGCTTCAGGAAACACGGGGCCGCCGGTGTCGGGTCGGTAAGAACCGGAGCTGACGGCTCGGTTCATTTCGACTCGGTGTGTCTTGACTACATGCAGGACTGTATTCGACCAAAATCCAGGATGACTTTGAAATTCCCCCTGGAAATTTTTTTAGGTATGAAAAGTAGGACATGTCAGGGAAAAAGAGGACGTCTGGTCACCCTACCATATCAACAATTTGATGTTTCAGTGAGTGAGTGCTTGTTGCTATGATGCATCTTTGCTCAGCAGCTTAACTAGTTGTAAAAAAAAAAACAATCAGCACACAGCTAATCTAAATATTCTTGAGCACACCATAAAAGGATTCATTCTACGGCTTATAACGAGGCTTGCATTAGGGCTCATAGAACAGCAAATATGCCATTTTCAGCCCAACCAATGTTACAATGTTATGGACCAGCACCAAATACCCTGTAGAATCATTCTATGACCCCTTTAAAGCTGCATAAAAATCCCAATCATCATGGTAATTCCCAAGGAAAGCAATGACTAATACTCTACTCCACTATTTATGATGGTGTCAGCCCCAGAGCCCTGATGGCCTTTGCACAGCAGCTCTTTGGGAATCTACAGCACCTCTTCAATGTTAAGCTGACCCAAGAGACAGTCAGTGATCTTGAAGACTTACTGCCTTGTTCCAGTACCAAAGAAAACTCAACAATCCTCAGTGCTATAGACCTGTTTCCTTGACATCCCACATCATGGAGGTCCTAGAGAGACTCCTCTTGGTTCAACTCAGCAAACAAACAAGCAGCTATCAGGACGGCCATCTAGTTTGCTTCCTGCTGTGGCGGTGAAGATGCCACCATACACCTGCTTCAACAAACCCACTGTTATTTAGACAAGGCAGACATCACTGTGATTTACTTTGTCAGAAACTTCAGAAGACTCAGGTGGAGGCATCAACAATCACCAGGACCAAAGACTACCTGAAAAGCAGAACTCAGTTTGTTAGACTGAAGGGTCAGCTGTCTAATCAAGTAGACAGCAGCACAGGAGCACCACAGGGGAACGGCACTCTCACCATTCCTTTTTACACTATACACCTCTGACTTCCAGCACTAGTTGAGTCCTGTCATCTGCAGAAATACTCAGATGACTCTGCAGTCATTGGGTGCATCAAAGATGGACAAGAAGCTGAGTACAGAGAGCAAGTGAACTGCTTTGTGGCATGTTGTAGAAACAATAATCTGATCCTAAATGTTAACAAAACAAGGGAGATGATTGTAGATTTTAGAAGAAACAGGAACAAATTTCATGCCCGCAACATCCTGGAAGAAGAAGTGGAGGTGGTGGAGGAATATAAAAACATTGGTGTTCACCTAGACAACAAACTAGATTAAAGACGCAACTGTAAAGCCATCTACCAAAAACAGACATAGCAGATTGTAATTCCTAAGGAAGCTTAGGTCCCTTAGTGTTTGCAGCATGGTGCTGTATATCTTCTATCAGTCTGTTGTGGAACGTGATCTCTTCCTCAACCATCTGCTAGGGTAACGACATCAGAGCTAATGACTTAAAAAAGCCAAACAAGCAAAGAAGGCTGGCTTTGTTCTAGAACTTGTCCAGAACTTTGGAAAATTATTTCACAAAGAATAATTGTTGATAAAGTGAAGAGAATTATGGGCAACAGTGAGCATCCTCTTTATCAGTCTGTCAAACAACAGTCTTCAGTCAGAGGCTTCTCCAGATCAGGTGCAAGAAAGACTAATAGAGAAGACCATTCCTGCCTACAGCTATCAATATCTACAGCAAACCATTGGTAAAACCTATGAGTGACTACACAAATACCTGACGTGAAGCCCAACATATCTGCCAATCCTAAGATTGTTTAGAGACAATATTGAAACCTTTTTTTTCTTTAGTTTTGCCACAGTTTCTCTGTTTTATTTTAAGCAGGACTTTGACTAGGCCATTCTAACACATGAATAAGCTTGGATCTAAATAATCCACTGTAGATCTGGTTGTATATTTCGGGTTGATGTTCCGCTGGAGGTTTCATTTTTCATGACTTTACCTTTATGCCTCTTCTCATCTACTCTGTTCCTCCTGAAGAACAGCATCATACTGCCACCACCATGTTTAACCATGGCGTCAAGCTGTTAGTTCTCCTTACATGTGGGGTCATTTGCACATGTGCCAGACAGTTCCATTGTAGTGTCATGTGACAAGAGCTTCTTCTTCCATATATTTGCAGTGTCTCCTACATCGGGGGCTGAACCAATGACTCCAACACAGCAGCAGGCCCTACATCAATTAATGCTGATCCATGGATGATTCAATAAACATGTAGTAATTCCCTTGTTTTTGAGGAATAGAGAGGGGGAATTTTCCATTACTTTTTTTTATTTATTAAGTACCTGAATATTTAAGCAGTAACATATGTAATGCATGTGATGCAGTAAGACAAGGATGTAAGCAAAATGGGCAGAGGATCAGCCACAGTGTTCTGCTTATGC
Source organism: Cyprinodon variegatus (assembly GCF_000732505.1). Taxonomy (NCBI): domain Eukaryota; kingdom Metazoa; phylum Chordata; class Actinopteri; order Cyprinodontiformes; family Cyprinodontidae; genus Cyprinodon; species Cyprinodon variegatus. Next base: position 1,045,346 of record NW_015150640.1, on the reverse strand, counting down.
AGCGGTACTGTACTGTCAATCCACTCGTCAATCTTCCAGAACCCAGAACTCTAAACCACTGCTACCATGAAAGCTGCGATTCGCTAACGTCTGCAAAAACATCCAGTAAGGAATTCCTGTCCGAAGAGGGAAAAAGGTTGGACTCTGGCTTTTCTTCTTGCCCTTGCTTGATAAATATAAGATTTGTGAAGCGTTGCATTGTGGATCTCTGTCTGCCCTCCTTACCCTGAGGACAGTGCAGTGAGGTGTTTAAACCTTAGCATGTTGTTTCATTATCTTATCCTATCTTAAACTTCTCCCTGATCCATTGGCTGTGTTCCTCGATCTTTATGATGCTGATTGCTCACTAATGTTCTAGAACGGCTGGATTTCTACAGAGATCAGTTTGCTCACAGGCCATCCCTGAAGGCAAACAGTGTTTTAGGGTAGAAGAGTAAAGGGTCTGAACAGAAATACAGGGCATTTTCTTTTTATCGGTCTTATATAATATTCTACTTTCGCGGGAGCCACAAATTGGGCTTAAATCAGATCTAAGCCATAACAGAAATAAACCCTAAAAATATATAACACAGTGTAAAAAAGCTACATATGAAACACATGTTGAATTACAGTGGGTCTTTAAGGAATCCTGCTGTATTTATGATTTTTAGAAACTTTTCATTAATTCATATCTGAGGGTATAAATACTTAAACATTTATTGAACTGGAAATTTTCTTTGGTTTATTTTTAAATCTAAATAATGTTCTTTTTTTTTTTGCTCGATTTGGATGTATTATTTAAACAATCACTTCTTGTGCTGGAAATTGTCTGAAATAGTTTATCATAGATATACTTGTTTATCATGGTGGGTGAACAGCATAAAATCAGCACACTGATTGCCCCAGATTATATCAATAATTTATTCCAAATGTCCTTAGATGCCAATCAGGCCTCAGGCTAGAGGGCATAGATACATACTGTACAATGCAGACGCCAACCCCCACTATCCCCATAGCGACAGTAATCCTCATCTCTGAAGGGAAGTGGCACCAATGTTTGCAGGCAAACACCCTGACCTTCATCTTTAACCATATAATAATGATCAGAGATGTACGTATGAAAGACGAAATGTTCCCTACATGCTAAATGCACAGTGGGTTCACATTTGATCTGGCTGAATTAGATAACTGGAGTTCATGCGGTCAAGCCTAAACCATTGATATTATCCCTTCTGACCCACATCTGTAGGTTAGCTGCAACAAATCAGCATGAAGCAGCTGTAATCTGCCATATTATCCACAAACCTCTTTGTCTAAATATCATCTGGCTCTTGGTATATCCAGCAATCCTAGATTAACATTGTCTATCCTTTTCTTCCTGTCTCTCCTATTTATGTGATGCATTGAGTCAGACTTTTGCTGTGAATTAGCAGCACTGACAGGCAGCAAGAAACTCATTACAACTTTTCCCTGGAAAAATGTGAAATGAACTATTCAAAGATCAATTCTCTCCGGGTAAAGAAAGCACAGAGGACAGGGGTGTGTGGACATGGATAACTGAGAAAAAAAGGTCAGCGGTTTTTTTCCTTGCATTGTTTTCATTAAAAACACAGAAGAAAATCCTGAAAAATCCACTTTTTTCCTCTTAGACAAGCAAACCTACAAATGTTCTTTCAATAAGAAAACAGATTATGTGGCCTGAAAGCCGAGCCAAGCTTTAAAAAGAAACCCTCAGGAGTGAAGAATCATTCCCACACATTCCATAACCGATCCGACAGCGACTCAACTCTGCAAACACAGAAAGAGAGGCGGCGAGGCCTTACCCGAAGTCATCCAGGGAATACATGTCGTTGCAGAAGACGTGTTCCTCGAGGAAAGGATGAGAGAAGATATAAAAGGGATAGATTATGGAGGAGAGGGGGAAGCGTTGGCCTGAGAGGACAGAGAGCTCCGCATGCTGCAGCTCACTCAGTCTTTCCCTCTTCACATCCTCAAAAAATGTTTTTTGAGAAACCACCAAGCCAGCAAAGTATGAGGCAGAGAGAGAGAGAGAACGCAGGAGGGACAGGAGAGGCGAGGAAGATGAAGAGTGCTGCAACAGAGAAGGAAAAGGGAATGAAGGAGAGGGAGAGAACATGTGATCTGTGCAGACCAGTCACCTCGTCCAGCCTCTGAGGAATGACTTCCACTGGATAGAAATTACAGGAGGGATTTTACATGTGCCTGTCCACAGCCTGAACATGTGAAAACGCTTTAAGGCAGCTTCAATCCAAACGCAGCATGTCAACCATCCATTAAATTACTCCAGCACCGAGAAACTGAGCAGCAACATATGAAACACAATTCTTTGTTGTTACTGTCTGGCTTTATGCAAGTTTATCCTCGAGCAAGGGGTCCATCTGTCTACGGCAACGCAGCCATTAAGCTTCTTTACCACGGCAAGCTAAGGTGCAGGAAACAAACAGCAATCTTAGATTAGAGGACTTTATGTGGGTAAAATGGTAGGACATATGTAGCTTTGAGCTGAGAAAGTATGAAAAAGAAGTGCAACTAAAGATGCTTCATAAAATTCATTAAAACCTTTTGGAATATGTACTGCAACAAACTGCTGTAAAAAAAAAAGTGATTACTTCTTAGTCAGATCAGTGGATAAATCCTCAGCCAATTCATTTGCCAGACCTGTCAGATCATTAGAAACCATCTGACAATATGAAGTCAACTAATAGGCAACACACAATGCCCCGATCTAAAGAAATCCAATAACATACCAGAGACAAAGTCAATGATGACAATCAATCTGGAAAAGGATTAATATAGTCACTTCTTTAGTTCATTACATGGTGCAAAGCATTTTGGACTTCAGTTTTTTCACCTTAGGTCAGCGTTCATGATTCAGCAAAAAGAAAAAGACTGGGCAAAGATTTTTTTGTAACAAATTGATTGTAACTTTAAAATAAATATAAAATTTTAATAAACATTTTTATTATACAGAAATTATACTCTTTATACAGGAAGAGTAGTCTCTACTCTTGTAGAGACTAAAGGGGATTGTTAAATAAATAAATAAAGATGGCCTCTATTGTAGAACCCCTGCAGACAAAAGCTGACCTGACATTTCCATCCCCATTTGTTTGGACTGTTAGCAACAAATACTGCTGACTAACAAAACAAAAGTAAAAGATGAACGTATCATCTATTAGGAACAGATCCCCCTCACAGTAAAGCTTGGTGGTGGAGGTATGATGGTATGGGATGTTGAATGACCAGGGGTTCTGTAAGCTTAAGCTCAATAGCAGATGCTTATACAGCCAGACAATGATGTAAAGAACACTAGAAAATGAATCTCTAAATGCTTAAAATAAAAAAAAACATATTTCAGAAATTTGATAGTTAGTGTTGGATTTGTTAAGTTCTGAGACAGATCAATAGTTGCTGATTTTGAAGCACGGATCTGGTTTTCTTTTGAGTCTAATGTGCCATATTGAACATAAGTAAACCTAATACAGAAAAAAAAGGTAATTCCCCTTAAATATCTTGCAGATTCAGTCAAATTCAGACAAAAATATCTATACTGAATTATAATTCTGCTTTGTTTTAAACCATTTTACTGTCACTAAACTTATATTATACACTTTTATTTTGAAAAGCACAAATAAAACGAATCATTAATATCGTAATCAAACCTACAGACACACAAACACACAATAGTTTAACATAAACAGCAATGCAAATGCAAATATACATATATATAGAGAGAAATCTTAAAAACCTTCCAAACTACAGGACTTGAATGGGAGATACATGTCGCCACCTGGTGGACGGATTTAGCACTCAATTGACAACTAGTAGTCCAAAGTAAACCATAAAGGAATTCATCAGTTGATGAAAATGGACCCTATGGTATTTCCATCAGGTTTCCAAGGGAAATTTATTGATCTTGGGAATATGTGTGTTGTTTTTGTGAAGCTAAGGAGCAGATTTTTTTTAACAATCTGTTCTTTATACATGCAGCACTGCAAAACAGCTTCAAATAAGACAAATAATATGAGGAGTTGAAGCTTTAAATGTTTTTTTTAATCAAAAGCTTTTAATTAATTTTCAAAAACCCAGAAATAAACCTAAAACATCACCAACAGTTAAAAAGAAAATGTATTTCCTTCAGTTTTGAGCTCAGTCTCCCAATTGTCAAACTTTATTGTGGCTCTCCTTCTCTCTGGCAGTAAAAGGAGAAGGATGACGTTGGCTCACGTGGAGCTGCCCTCTGATCACCCCAGCAGCAGCAGCAGCCTGCAGTACAGCTCAGCATTTTACCTTCCAGTGTTTCCTCCATCATTCTACCTCTCCACCAATGAGTCACCACCATGAGAGATGGTGCAGCGCAGACAACTGTTTAAATACTTACCTCTCATCAAAATCTGATAATGTAAAACAATGCACAGCTGGAGTGTGTGCATATTTTGTTTGGGTAATGCATAGATACAAACAGTTAAACATTATTATTTAACTAATCAAGGAGTGAGGTTGGGTTGTTATGCATCCTTCTCTGCAAAAGAAGAGTTGGGTCACCGTGCTGTTTCTCTTAAGAGATTTAAGACCTCACTTCTGGGCCTAAGTCAAAGAACAGACCTGCCTCTGGCAAAAATAAACTCACAGGACCCAATGAGAAAGAAAGCTGGATGGAACCACATGGTTCTGACATGTTTACTTTCTGAGAGCAAAGCAGCTGGTTCTGGAGGAGTATTTGGATCTCCCAGTGAAGGGGGTTAAATCAAAAAGGAGCAAAGTAAAAAGACAGCTGGGTAAAAATAACCCAACCAGCCCTGCGGATGATTGAATGACCAGAAAAAGAGAAATGCTCCATTAATTTTGCACAAACCCAAACAGAATATCATTTGATTTAGCAAACATGCTCCACAGGCTGGATCCATCCAGGAGGAGCATGTGTGTGGTGGGTGGGGGGTGGGCTGTTAACCTGCCTGGCAACCACTAGAATAAACATCCCCCTCCACCTCCTCCTGCGCCCCCATTTATCCCCCCCTCACATATGGCGGTCATGTTCACCAAAGCAGGCCTTTTCTTTCTCTGTTTATCGCTGATGTGGAGAAATACATGATGCTGTCGTTTCCATGACAACACGAACCGGACCAGAGTCCGGCTTTCAGCACACAGGGCGGGTCCGGCGGTGACAATGGAAAGGAAAACAAGCAGGATTTGGTGAAGCGAGCGCTGTGCGAGGAGGGGAGGGTGGAGGAGGCCCCTGGGTGCCAAGAAGGAGCTGATAAATGAGCCGAAACTGCTGCAGGGATGTTCAGACGGTGAATGGAGCTGCAGGCAGAGGGCAGAGCATCTGTCATGACGCGTCAAACGGAGCGCGTGGAGCCGCAGCAGCTTACCTCATTTTCCTTCTCCTCCTCTTCCTTCTCTATCCAGCCGGAGGAGTCGCGCTGATTAGAATCAGATTTGTTTTATATATGTAGAAAAAAAGAGAAAGAAAGCAGCCCGGGCGGCTGTGATCGGCCCTCCAGCCTCCAAGCTGCGTCCTCTGCGCGTCACTCGGATCAAAATCGCTGAAATGCTCCGCAGACGCTAAACCAGTGCGCGCTTCTCCACGCGCTTTGTGCTGCGGTCTGTCAGCGGTGCTCCGTCCCGGCTCCTCAGGTCCATGTTCGGCTCAGGGAGGCTCGACCACACGTCTCCTTCATGCCACATTTCCTGCCATCCGGGCTGTTTTGGTGCGCTGGGCGCAGATTTCTGGGAATGCTAAACACGGTGGGTGAAGGAGGAGGAGCAGGAGTCACTCAAGGCAGCCCCCCTGCGGCCAAGACGTGCACGACAACCAACTTTCGCATCCCCCCTCCCCACCAGTGGACCCCAGAAGTAGGCCTATGCTATAGATCAATAAACAAGACTCTAAAATGCCCAAATATGTGTTTGATCTTGATGTTTTCTTTAGAAATTAAAACAGAAACAATATTAATTATTAAGCGACACAGTAGAAGCTCTGAGTACATTAAAATACTATATGAACTAGACGACACCCATTACTAGATATGATCTTATTATAATTTTTTTTAACTAGGCCACACTAAAGGATTATCAAAAATAAAAAGAAAAAAAGCAAAGGATCTGTTTAGAATGAGTCATAAGCAACGACCTTAACTGATTCATTTGACATTTATAATCACTGTTCTGTTTATTCAATTAAATTCAGTTTTTTTATATAGCGCCAATTCACAACACATGTCATCTCAAGGCACTTTACAGTTCACCAGATCATCCAGTTCTATTGATTTTTGATTGAAGTTGATTTGATTGAAGTTTTCTATTTAAGGAAAAACAGTTTATTGCATCGACTCATTGAATCGGAGGAAATCACTCACGCTAAGCATGCTTGTAGCAACAGTGGAGAGGAAAAAGTCCCTTTTAACAGGAAGAAACTTTTAGCAGAACCAGGCTCAGTGTGAGCGGCCATCTGCTGAGGCCGACTGGGTTTAAAGGAGACAGAAGCAGAGATACAAAAAGCAGCTGTAAAAGGCGGCCCCGTCCAGGAAACACACAGCCAGGCAGACGAGCTCCGAGGCAGCTCCCATGTCAGAGGATGAAGAGAGGACATCCAGCCAGTCACAGTCAGAGAAACAGGACTACACTGGAAAACAGGCCGATCTCCAGCATCTATAAACAAAGGTGTTGATGGCAGCAGCACAGCTGATATCCAGGATGGTGTCAAAGCCAAACAACAGAGTTAGGGATCCAATACCACAGACTCCCAGGTGAAAGTCATGCACACTGATCAGTCTGCAAAGGGGGATATCCCATGAATAGTTGAAGGCACAGTGACAGGACCCCACAGTGTCACATCTGTATGCTTTTTTTATATAAAAGTGTAGTGGTACAAGTTTATGTAATGATAGCTTGTCGTGCACAGCCGGAAGGCTGCATATATTATATGTGATGCTGGGACTTATATATATATATATATATATATATATATATATATATATATATATATATATATATATACACTCACCGGCCACTTTATTAGGTACACCTGTCCAACTGCTCGTTAACACTTAATTTCTAAGCAGCCAATCACATGGCGGCAACTCAGTGCATTTAGGCATGTAGACATGGTCAAGACAATCTCCTGCAGTTCAAACCGAGCATCAGTATGGGGAAGAAAGGTGATTTGAGTGACTTTGAACGTGGCATGATTGTTGGTGCCAGAAGGGCTGGTCTGAGTATTTCAGAAACTGCTGATCTACTGGGATTTTCACGCACAACCATCTCTAGGGTTTACAGAGAATGGTCCGAATAAGAAAAAACATCCAGTGAGCGGCAGTTCTGTGGGCGGAAATGCCTTGTTGATGCCAGAGGTCAGAAGAGAATGGTCAGACTGGTTCGAGCTGATAGAAGGGCAACAGTGACTCAAATAACCACCCGTTACAACCAAGGTGGGCAGAAGAGCATCTCTGAACGCACAGTACGTCGAACTTTGAGGCAGATGGGCTACAGCAGCAGAAGACCACACCGGGTGCCACTCCTTTCAGCTTAGAACAGGAAACTGAGGCTACAATTTGCACAAGCTCATTGAAATTGGACAATAGAAGATTGGAAAAACGTTGCCTGGTCTGATGAGTCTCGATTTCTGCTGCGACATTCGGATGGTAGGGTCAGAATTTGACGTCTACAACAGGCTGGTGGTGGTGGTGTCATGGTGTGGGGAATATTTTCTTGGCACTCTTTGGGCCCCTTGGTACCAATTGAGCATTGTTGCAACGCCACAGCCTACCTGAGTATTGTTGCTGACCATGTCCATCCCTTTATGACCACAATGTACCCAACTTTTGATGGCTACTTTCAGCAGGATAATGCGCCATGTCATAAAGCTGGAATCATCTCAGACTGGTTTCTTGAACATGACAATGAGTTCACTGTACTCAAATGGCCTCCACAGTCACCAGATCTCAATCCAATAGAGCATCTTTGGGATGTGGTGGAACGGGAGATTCGCATCATGGATGTGCAGCCGACAAATCTGCGGCAACTGTGTGATGCCATCATGTCAATATGGACCAAACTCCCTGAGGAATGCTTCCAGCACCTTGTTGAATCTATGCAACGAAGAATTGAGGCAGTTCTGAAGGCAAAAGGGGGTCCAACCCGTTACTAGCATGGGGTACCTAATAAAAGGGCCGGTGAGTGTATATATATATATATATGCATTAAGACTGATATGAACCAATGTTTCTTTTTTCTATTAGTATATCTGTTTTGCTCTGTTAAATTAAACTGAGTCAATATAAGTAACCAAAGTTTGTGGGTTTGAAGGGATTTGAGGAGTTTTACTGAATCAAAGAAGCATTGGTGTGGTCATTTTTGATTTCCTTAAAAAATATGATTTTAGATATTGACATTGGTCAAAACTGACATATCGGTACATCGTTAGGCTTACTTGCTGACTGTTTTTCTTCCAAAATATGGTCAGCTTTAACCTATCAGTGCGATTGTATAAAAAAAACACCAAAAAACCCAAAAAGGAATTGATGTGAGTCAGAAGCTGAAATGTTTAAGAAAGGTGGGATATTGGTACTTTGCTCACTTACCTTTAAAAAGCAAGGACTTACGGTTCGGGCTGTGGTGTGAATGTTTGGGGTAAATTCAGTGAACTACTCATTCTTCTTCTGGGATGAATATCAAGTAAACATGAAAAAACAGACATAAAGACAGCCAGAGAAATATAACAGAACTCCACAAAACAACAGAAACACTATAGAAAACAAATAAAAACCAAAATATTAAAACAAGTTGATAAAATGGAAAAAATAAACACAAAAAGCATGTATCTAAAATGAAAAAAAAAAGGAAAAAAACCTGCCAGAGGAAACTTAGAAGCACCTTCACTGTTAAAAACATTGCTTTCCTTTTTTGTCTCTTTATTTTGTGCTAATTAACAATTTTGCAGTTTATATTGTTTTATGTTTTTCTGCTATGATATTTGGTTTAGTTCATGCAATCATGTGGAAATAAAAAGACAAGAACAAATGTTTAGGTTTCATTTGCTTTCAGTCAGATGTTAGGTATTTAATGGGAAGAAATCAGCAGCTTCAGGTGTTAAATGGTGGGACAGGTTCAGTTACATCCATGTGGATGAAGTTAGGAGGCTTTACTGAAAACACAGCATCTTCAAACAACAATCATCACACACATCATCAGAGAGGTTCTCACTAAAGTCCATCCGGCTCTGTGTTGAAATTGAAAACCGACGAGTAACATAAACCTGGAGCAGAGATCGCTCCATCTAACGCTGAGCAGTAAGAAACCTGCAGTTTGTCAGCAGTGCATCAAAGAGGAAAAACACCTCGAAAAATGGATCAGATCAGTGTTGGTGCAAAAGTCAGGCGATTACAGTGCAACGGTCTCTTCCTTCCTCTCCAAGAACAAATCTTGACATAAAAAAGGAAGAATAAAATAAAATTTACTTGTTTTTGATGCTCCTCATTTTTAGAGACAGACACATACGACAAGCATACAACATTTCACCCCCCCCCCTCAAAAAAGTCCTAAAACTGTTTCAAAAATCACATTTTCCTCAAAAATGTGCCGTGGGTCTGGGTACATATTCAACCACTCAGAACCAAACAAGGGGAAAACTTCAAGGTGAAACAACTGGCAGTGGAACATTTGGCTTCAAATTAATAAATATATATATAAAAAAATTCAGACTTGTGGAGGGAATATTTTAAATCAGGCTGAAACCTTGTTTGCTGCTTCTAATTACATTAAAGTGATATCACTCCTCTCTCTAATTATACTTCTACTATCCTTTTGTCGCATTAAAACATCAAACATTTATGCATTTTCTGGGCAATATATGTGACAGACCAACACAAAGTGATTGAATGCAAAGAAAGTCATTCATGTTTCATAAACAGAGGAAAGAAACACTTTGAAAAAAAAAAACATAATTTCTTTCCATTTTATAATAATGCGTGCCTTTGTGTTGGTCTATCTCATATAAATCCAGTTAAATCCATCAGAGTCTGTGGTAGTAATTTGACAAAATGTCAAGAAGTTCAGTATTTTTGCAAGGCATTAATTGTTGGATGTTTTTAGGGCTGCCAGAGGTTCTTCCTGATGTGCCAGGTTGGAAGGGGACTTGCTTCATTAGTGCTTTCCTGAGTTGTTAAATACAAAATAAAAGTACAAGAGCAGTAAAAAGAATCCCAATGTTTCAGTTTTTTGGAGCTCCATTCATGTGGAACGGTTCAGATCTTCCTGAGAGCAGAACCTGCACAGGAAGAAGAACAGTGACATCCAAACTGTGTTAGTGCAGACAGAAAGTCAGAGCCTTTGGTTCTGTTCAGTTGGACTCGTTCCGTTTTGTGTCTTTATAGACAAGGCTGAAATCAGTGAGTTTTTTTTCTCTATCCTGTTCATGTAGTGTGGCTAAAAAAAGCATAAAGGGAAAAGTTCTTCACTTCAAGCAGCTGCTTCTTACATTTCCTGCCTTTCCTTTCATCCGTCAGCAGGAGAAGAGGGAACCTGCAGGATCGCTTCTGTTTAATCGCCCCTCCCATCCCTCAAATCCACCTTTTATTTGGAGTCATTTTTAGTTTGGTTCATTTTAGTGCATATCTGCTCAGTTTGCTTCTGCAGCTCAGAGGCACCAGCTGTTTCTCTGAGTGTCCGTCTGCTCAGACTATTCTCCACTGCAGGACGCTCATATCCTTCCCGCCGGTCGACACCAAGTAGCTGTCGTCATACAGGAAGCTCACATTTGTTACATGGCTGCTGTGGCCACGGTAAACATGGCTCGGAGCCTGGAAAGACAAAAAAAGCAAATTTCTTCAAATAGTTCTGAATAAAACAGATGGTAATGCTCATATTGGAACCCAGTGGTGGTTATTGCATAAATGTAGCCGTAGGCAAGCCCCCCTTCTGCTCCCTCATATCAATAAATACCTAAACCCACCCCCTCTCCCTCCTATGAACATAATTCTGAAAAACGTACAAATACATTTGAATATGTGATCTATTCAGACTTTTTTAAGCAGCTTAATTTTTTTTGGATAATTTTCTAACTAATAATGTTCTCATGTGGGCCGGATTTCTTGGACAATAATTTACTATCCCTTTAATTGAGCATAAGAGGGAAGCTATAGATTAGACATCAACTTCAAAGTCATAAACCAGGTAAGAAACACAAGTAGTTTTACAAATTGTATAAAAAATGCAGTACAAACTTGGGTGCTGCTCCTTTCTGTCTTGTTTGAGGTGCATATTGATGCATTTATACATTTATATTTATTGCTATACAACCCCAGGCAAAGAGCCATATCCTCCATGTCAAAAACCACCATTGTTCAAAGTACGTTAGCATCATACTGTACCCTGAACTGCGAACAGGGGTATGAGAAAAGATGGACCTTCCCGAAATCATCTCCAGTTACCAGGAGGCTCTTGTCATTGGACCTGCACGCCGCGTTGATATCGGTGCCATCTGAGCCATCAGGCCACAGCCCTGAGAAGAAAAGAGCAGCAAAAACCTCTCAGAGCTTCAACCTAAACATGCACTCACTGGCCGACTTCAACAGCCAGTCATATGGCAGGAACTCAAGCATTTAGGAACCTAAATTGACTTGAAGATCAAACGAGGCATCAGAAGGAAACTGAAAGGAGAGTGAAGTAATTTTTAATGAACCTGCTCTAAGATTTTTCATCTACGTTTCATGCACTGCTGGGCTGAATGGGCAGAAAAAGATGTAACACCTGGCAGGCATCAGGTGTGTGAATGAAAATGACTTATGAATATTAGCATTTAGAGAGGAATGGATTGATTGCTTAAAGGGGAACACCGTTTTTTTTTTACATTGGTCCCTTGATTTTATGTTATTTCATCACGTTCTACTCACCCATATTAGTTTTGTGTCATTTGGAGCCGTTCTGAAGATATTCCGTTAGGTTATATCCAAGTAACGTCTTCCTATGGGCAACGACTTAAAGGCACAAACTGAACTGTTCATAATTTATTCTTTCTGGTATGCCAGCATTCATAACATGTAGGCAATTCACTGTCCCCCAGACTTCCGCAGTTATATTTTTAATATTTATATGTTTTAAAAACAAAGCGGCGTGCGTATGACGTCATGCACGCGCGTCTCACATGCCTGGAATATGTCTAGTGCTGCTACCACAGATGATCTCACTCTCCAAATGGAATTGAACGATTCAGATTAGCTAGCTGAATGAATAGAAGGGGTAGAGCGTAGCCGCCTGTGGCCCGGGCTGCCTGTCACTACGCGCTGCTTTGTTTTAAAAGAAATATAAATATAAAAAATATAACCGCGGATGTCTGGGGGACAGTGATTCGCCTACAGTACATGTTATGAATGCTGGCATACCATAAATGATAAATTATGAACAGATTAGTTTGTGCCTTCAAGTCATTGCCCATAGGAAGACGTTACTTGGATATAACCTAACGGAATATCTTCAGAACAGCTCCAAATGACACAAGACTCATATGGGTGAGTAGAACATGATGTAATAATGTAAAATCAAGGGGCCAATGTAAAAAAAATTGGCGTTCCCCTTTAAGAGGATCGTTAGAAACAAAGTCTGCAGGAGATCATGTCTGAAATCACAGTTCCACCAGCTTATGGGCTGATGAGCTGCAGCAGCAGAAAACCTCATTCTGTTGGCTTAGAAAGAATCTTCAGTTAATAATACAGGCTCACTTTAAATTCAATAAAAAAACTGACTTAAAAAGCATCTTCTGCTAGTTTGATTTCAGCTTTGAGGCCAGACCTTGTGTAAATATAAAACAAAATACAAAACAATAACAAAGAGACAAAAGGATTTCCTCAATCCTGTCTTTTATCAATGATCTATCCTTGTAATACAGGTATAACGGTGGTTCCCATCATGACCCCACTATAGAACAAGACATAGAGTCCTCTGGACCCCAGTAGCCTCCACAGTCTCTAGATCTCAATATAGCAGAAAAGGAAATCAAGTGAGGGATGCCATCTTGCCAATATGGACCCAAATCTCAGAAAAATGATCCATTCATCTTATCCCATCAATATTAGAGAAGCATTGATCCAGTTTTTTCCATTCCAATCCGATACCTGGGCTGAGCTTATCAGTCGATATTAGATTCAACTGGCTTTAGCATTGTCATAAATATTGTTTAAAAAATTTACCGAATTAACATATAAATGTAATTTTATATTAATTATAAACAAATAAATAGCAAAAATAAATAACATTTCCATGTAACATGCAATTTCATCTCCGATATAAAATCATTGATATGATCCAGCTATTTAGTCAATATCGGAGCTGATATCTGCTCCAGGGTTCAGATCAGTGCAACTCTAATCATTATTATGGAGACTTAAGGCATTGCTAAATTTCAGTTTTTAACTAATAAAGTGGTTGGTGAATGTAAATGGATGTAGAGAGAGATGAGGAGGCAGCGTCTTACCAAACACCTGAAAGCCCAGAGTGCAAGTGTGAGTGAACCATTCAATGTCTCTAGTGGTTTCCACGCTGACGACCTGTTTACACACTGATGGGATCCCTGTGGAGGAAAATAACAGAGGAAAGAAAATATGTTACAGCAAGACCAGGCATGGAAACTCTGCAACAACAGAGCAATTCTATTAATATCTCAGTTTGAAAATGGAAAGTATTATTCTTACTATTTCCTGATAAACAACTGCTTGTTTCATAGCAGAGATGAACTCTGATCGACCTCTTACAGCTCCTTGATAACAGCAGTAAAAGCCTCATTGTACCGGTTTGGTCCAAAGCTCTGAGGAATGCTAGAATTAATCCCACCTACCGCTTTAACTGGCAGGATTATTAAATCAGCATAAAGTCCACAATCATTAAAAACAAATTTCACCAAATTCAGACTGAGTGTGACACAATTCCAATGAAATTAAAGCGCAACTAATTATGCCTTAATTCACTTTCTTACATTTTTCAGTTGCTGCAACTTTCAGCTTAATACCAGTTAAAGCAGAAAATCTTAAGCTCTTATACTTGAATATTAGTGATGGTTTTAAAAATCAGGTCAGGGGTCACATCTGAGGTGACCTTTCAGCATAGTGTGGCTGAATGGTTATACTTACAGTAGAGAATCTCATAGTCGCCTGAATTTGAGACCAGGTACTGGGAGTCCACAGACCAATCCAAATGGGTGATGAAACTGGAGTGACCCTGGATTGAAAATAAAAAAGAAATGTCAGAGAAACTTCACATAATTCTGGTCTCAGATGTTCAGTCCAGTAAAAATGTGTTTATCTAAAAACTCAGAGTCAGTGAGAGCAGAAGATGAGGGAGGAGATGTGAAGAGGAGGGGGCTCACCGAGCACTTTCCAACCCGACTGTACTTCCTCCCATTTTCTGCCACAGCGTAAATGTAAATATAGTTGTCGTGGGAACCGATAGCCATGAAGTTACCATCTAAGGAAAAACCATGTTCAGGATGTTAAATTATGGACTGGATATAAAAGAAAGTTGTATTGATATATCAGCCTAGTCTAGCTGACTGATTAGGAGATTGTAAACCTGTGATGCTAATTAGTGACACACCTTTATTTAACATGTCCCTTTGGTCACATCACTTTCAGTATTTTAATCAATTTATTCAGGAAAAGGGGTTGAAAAGCAATTTCTCGCTTTTATATGCTCATTTTCATGGAGTTTTTATTTAACATTATTTTTGTCAGATTCAAGTTATTTATGTGACCATTATGGGTTTTTCTTTAATATAACGAGGGATACCCTCGATTTTGTCCACCTGTGTACAAGTTCTTCAAACTACTAACAGGACCTTCCAGAGAAACAACCCACCAGGCCCGTAGCGCATCACTGACAGCTGCTCATTCCCGTCTGTGTGAACCGTAACCAAATCCTTGGAATCTGTATCCAGCACCAGCCACCTGCAAAATCAGAGACACTGAGGTTTCCTATCGCTGTCACTATGAAATTATCTTTTTGAACCAAATCATGCAGGAATCTTATAATTCAGCAATTCAAATGTACCTGCCAGTTTGGGTTCCTACAGCAACCACAGCTCCTGATGGGTGGAAACCTGCTGACTGGGCTGTATCCTGTAAAAATGGTAAACAAAAAAAGGAAATTAAGAATTCCTTTGTCTAATATTGCAATTTCACTGGCAAACCAAGCAGTTTAGCACAATATATGTATCCCTGCATACTGTATCCCTGCAAACTGTATATACATATATATATATATATATATATATATATATATATATATATATATATATATATATATATATATATATACACTCATGGTGCCATGTTTGTGGGAACAAAATAAAGCTGCAGATTAAAGTTCAAAGTTCTTGTGAACAATAACCATAAAGAAGAATAAAAAGGTTCCTGATTAAAAACAAAATCTTGAATCAACATAAGATCATAAGATATGGAAATCAATATTCAGTCTCCAAGCATATTTCTGCAGAATGTGTTGGTAAACTTTTCTTCCTTTTTTTCTGTTGCTATAGTTCTATGATGTGTAGTTCCCACAAACGACCCCAGAGGGCAGTGTTGGCTAACCTTACCTCCAGGGTTTTGGTCCAGATGAGCTGGTGAGTGCTGGAGTCCCAGAGACAGACCTGTCTGTCATATCCACAGGTCAGAAAGTGAGGCTTGCATGGATGAACAGCCAGACCCCACAGCTCATCCGTGTGACCCTACAGAGGAGAATATTCTTTAATCAGTCAACAATTTATAACAAGTAAATATAGGGCAAAAAGGAAAAAAAAAACCATCACAAGTCCTATATTGGAAGATAATTATCCCAGTTCATATACCTGAGTAATGGATATGAATTCTCCTTCCAGGCTGCCCTGTAACACAAAGTTCTTGGTGGTGCCGATGAGCACAGTCTCCCCTCTGCCCTCTGCTATGGTTCTGATGGGGCCAAACAATTCCAGAACCTGCAGAGATAAGAATCACATTAACAAAGTGCTTATTGTGAATTCAATGTTGGCGACTTTCTAGGCGCAGCCAAGGTGTTGAGGGGATCTGTTTTGGTGGCCTTAGGATTGCATCTGTTATTCGCAGGTGATGTGGTTCTATTGGCTTTATCAGGCGTGATCTACAGCGCTCACTGGAGCGGTTCACAGCCGAGTGTGAAGCGACAAGGATGAGGATCAGTGCCTTCAAATCCGATACCATGGTCTTGAGCCAGAAAAGGGTAGAGTGCCTTCTCTGGGTCGGGGAGGATGTACTGCCCCTAGTTGAGGAGTTTGAGTATCTTGGGGTATGGTTCACAAATGAGGGGAAGATGGAGCAAGGGATCGATATGCGGATTGGTGCGGCGTCTGCTGTGAAGTGTGCACTGTAACGGTCTGTTGTGGTGAAAAAAAAGCTGAGCCAAAAAGCAAAGCTCTCGATTTACCGGTCAATCTACGTTCCTACCCTGATCTATGGTCATGAGCTTTAGGTCATGACTAAAACAAAGAGATCCTGGATACAAGTGGCTGAAATGAATTTTCTCCGTAGTGTGTCTGGGCTCTCCCTTAGAGATAGGGTGAGGAGCTCAGTCATCCGGGGACGACTCAGAGTAGAGCCGCTGCTCCTTCACATTGAGAGCAGCCAGTTTAGGTGGCTTGGGCCTCTGGTTAGGATGCTTCCTGGACATCTCCCTGGTGAGGTGTTCCAGGCACGTCCCACTGGGAGGAGGCCCAGGGGGAGACCCAGGACACGCTGGAGGGACTATGTTTCTCGGCTGGCCTGGTAGCGCCTTGGGATTCCTTCGCAAGAGCTGGCCCAAGTGGCCTGGGAGAGGGACGTTTGGGCCTCCTTACTGAAGCTGCTACCCCTGTGACCCGACCCTGGATAAGCGGAAGAAGATGGATGGATGGATGGATGGATGAATGGATGGATGGATGGATGGATGGATGGATGGATGGATGGATGGATGGATGGATGGATGGATGGATGGATGGATGGATGATGGCGACACAGACCTAGCTTAAAACACTAATAATTAGTCTTAAATTAGTCCTGATAGGTTACAATTGATCAGAACATAAACAGTGTTGAAAATTATGTAAACGGTAAATGAAATTATAAGGCAATTTTTATCCAACAGCTTCAAAATCAGATATAAAGACTTTGACTAGGCCACTCCATAAGCCAGACCGTCACCACCTTTTTGGTAAATGAAAATTTTCATCTTGAAATTCCCCAATGCATGTCAAATATACATATATTTTTTCGTTTTTGTTAAATCATCAAGTCTAAACCAAAGTTAGGCCTGTGGTGATTTTAGATGCGTTTCTTTGTGATCTCCAGGAAAATTGTTGATGCTAACAACTCCTGGTAAAGTTTGCCACTGTCCATTTTATCAATAATTATCAAATTAGAACGGGAAAAGTCAAAATTCAAACAGCTTCCTTAATTTCTTAAAAAAGTATTACGATCGTGTGACTTTTGGCTTTTCAAAATGCAGTTAATGGAAATAACATTTTGGGAAAATAGGATCAGGTAAACATTAACTTGATATAATCGATCAGATTTTTTGTTCTTGGTGCTTCCTCAGTTATTCCCATTAGAACTGCATTTCTTTCTCTGTGTCTCTGGACAGAAGGCAGCATCGCTAATACTGGCTGGCATTAAAAGAACAATTAAAGCTTATCCAAAAACCTCACCATTATTCTCTATCTGTGGTCCATGCTAGTTTAAAAACCTGTACTTCCTGTTTACTACAGCTAGTAGGTGGCGTACTCATGCTTTCCCATTCTTTTTCCAATAATCAGTTTTACTATTCAAAAAGAAGTTCCTGGGTCTGCTAATAATGTCTGCTAGTTAGCAAATATTTGTTTTAAGTGTGAAGCATTTTTTTCTATATATATGATTTATTTCTTTGGTAAAATTTCTACTTTCTTCTGGACCACTTAGACTTTCTTTGGATGTATTTTTTTTGAAAAATTTATTGTTTTGTTGAAAGATTTGTAGCTTTGACCTTTAAAATAAAACGTTAAAGAAAAATATAAAATTAGTTCAAGGGATCAATCAGTCACATTTCTGTGGCAGCATACTTTATCCTAATAAATGAATTACGTATTTATATTTCTTCAGTACAGGGGCCATAGAAGGGGCCAGAAACACCTCTCCATGGGCACTGGCCCCGGTTGGCCCCTGTCTAGAACCGCCCATGGGAAAATCAATAGTTGTATGGAAATGTTCCAGCTGCTCTTATTTTCTTTATTTGTGGATGATGGATCTTGCTGTGATTCAATGGAGACCAAAAGACTTTTTTCATAGTATTTTTTTCAGTAATAAATGTCTGTGACCTAACATATCGTTGAAGATTCTTTGTCATCCAGATCATAGTTAAGCTTTAAAAGTTCAGTTTAGGAAACTGAAACTGAAAGCTCTTTACTACTGCTTTAAGTTCCAGCTCTTCGTTTAGATGCTGTAGAGTCCCACCATCATGACTCATGCTAAAAATAATGGATAATGAATGTATTTGTATTATTCAGAAAAGGCTGCTTACCTCCACAGTTTGGATCTGCTGGTAGCTGCTGTCCCAGGAAATGAGCCTGCGGTCCTTCCCCCCAGACACTAACGTGCCGTTCCTCAGCATGCACACTGCAAAGATGCTGCCCTGGTGAGCCCCCTGGATGACTCGGCTGATGCGATTAGTGCCTGCACAAGTGAGATGGGAGGAGACGGTTGAGCAGTGTCTCTGTTAGAGGGACGCTGACTGCTGAAGGAGGGCAGGGAGACAGACAGGAATGTGATCAATAGATTAAATCTAGACATAAATGGTGAAACGCCTTCCCCATTAAAGCTCTGCTCCACAGAATCCAGCTTTGATCTTTTGTCAATGTAACCTGACTTTGAGCTTCTGTCTGCTTCACTGCAGAAATCTCTGAGCTTGTGATCAGAAAAATAAATTTATTTTCACTTTTCTGCTTCAGCTCACAGAAAGGATCATTTTCACGCATGTCCAATAACTTTCTGTGAATCTTTGTACCTTTTCCCCAAACCAAGATGTTTCCACTGGAGTCTCCAGTGATGGCATCTCCGTTTTCAGCGAAGGCCACACACAGAACAAACTTGGGCTTCTCCTGTTTCTGTAACAACAAAAGAACATTTCTATTCATGCAGCTTTTCACTGGTTGCATCCACTGGAAAGAAAATGCACTTAAATATTTGTTATAATTTCCATTACAAACATAACAGATCTGACCTTGTTCATACTTATATCTTTTCTCTTCCTCATACCCTTGTCTCAGCCTAAACAACGTCTTATCCCACATTATATACCACTGTAAATAACATCTGTTTGTTTTTTCAAGTGCCTTGAGGTGACATTTGTCTTGATTTGTAATATATAAACAAACTGAATGTGAAAGTCGCCTCAGCCAGTGGATAATTCATCTACAAAGATAGGTTGTTTGCATTTGTGGATTTCCCCTCTAGTTTAAACATTGTGGTAGACAGATAAAATGATAGGCTCCATTTCCTTATTGACTGTTAAGTGCCACCAGACCGAATGTCCAAAGTCCTCTTCTGAGTAATTGATCAACTTTGTGGCATCTCATTTACCCAAGGCTTTCATCAGTCAGCTTTTTGTGTAATTCATTCCAATTCAATTTATAGGTATTTGTACCTTTAGATAAAAAACAAAACCAATTTTCTAGACTCTGGAAAGGGGTAGAAATGAAGCAGCTGCTAGTTCCCAATGGAGCGGTGTGCTGAACAAAGAACCAAGATGTAAACTGGGTCCAGCTGAGCAACAAAAGAGATTCACAGCTCTAACATACTGCAACTTATTTTGTTTAAGAGTTTTTTTCCTTGTAACTAAAATATTTTCATCATGGACCAAAGAGGGAACCAGACCAAACATTAGACGAAGAGCAGCAATAGAGAAGCTGAGGTCCAGAGAGCAGCTCTGGTTAACTTCCAGCTTGAGAAAGAGCTGTTTCCATAGTGACAGCTTCATGTCAGTGATGATGAAACAGGATGTTTAATCCAAGGGTTCCCTTCCAGTTCATCAGGAGGTTGTACAACAAGATCCGGACCACAGTAATGCACCTGCTTTACTATTAGGACTTTGTTGAGTTAAGATGAGTTAAGTACCAAAATATTTAACCATAGAACTTATTCAAATTTAAAGAGAGCCCAACAGTTGTTTAAGCCAAACGTTGGACCTTGAATAAACTAAGATATTTTTTTTTCTTGATCTCTTTCTTGTTGAGGTTGTCAGCAGGAAAGTCTACTGACAAATTAATCATTATTTTAAAATATTTTCATGGTTAACTTTAATTCTAAAATGTGTGATTTATTGATTTTTTATGTGTATTAAAGAGTTTAATGACAGACTAGAAATATCCTTCATGTTGCCGTGTTCTTTTACCTCAAACAGCCCCTGCTTTTTGACCAGCACGCTTTTCTCCAGAGTCCAAAAGCAGAGATGAGATTTGCCACAAGTCACAATGATGTTACTGTCAGTCGGGTGAAAGTCTGCAGCAAACACTGACTCGTTGGAGCACTGAACGGATCCATGAAGAGGAAGGAACAAGTTCAGGTCAGCAGGACTTACATCAGATATCAACGCTGTGGGATAAGATGCACTAACCTTAGCTTCAGCGAGCCTTTCCTCTCTCTGCCAGTCCCACACAGAGAGGACATGGTCGTTGGAGTCATCCACAACGCAAAGGGTGTTTCCTCCATTCTAACATACAAAAAAAACCCCAAAAAACAACCATTTATTAATTTATGTACAACCAAATCTGAAAGCTGACTTTGGTCAGGACTGCAATTTCTTACCGACTTGGAGAACGCCAGGCAGACCAGTGCCCGGTCAAAGAACCCTGTGCCCAGAACATGGAGGGTGTTTAGGCTGACAGAGTCCCAGACGCGGACATGAGGAGCCAGCTGCTATTAGAAAAACAAAAATAAAAACAAAAAGAAAGTGAACAAATAAGGGTCACAATATAAAGCAAGGAGAATCAGTAATTCAGTGAATATGGAGTATTTTGCAAAAGTCTTCAATCATAAATACCAAGACGGTGATTTAAAAGTAGTACACAATAAAGTAGAGATTCCAGTTATGATAAATAACAGTCTGAGGAATCTAGAGCAAAGATGCTAAATAGAAAATAAGACAGTAGTGTCACAGTTCTGGTTCTGTTATGTTTTCTTTTGAATCTTCAGTTTTACTTGCTCCATGTTTTCTAGTTTTAGTGGTTTAATTCCTATTTTGTTGTTTTTTCTGGTTATTTTCATTTTTCAGGTTTTTATTTGCTGCCCTCTTGTGTTCTCCTTTTGCCCTAGCTCCTTTCCTGTTCTGCTCTGTTCACACCTGCTCCCAATCTGCTCGTTAGTCCTCTCTTTGTTTCAGTCTCCCATAAATACACTCTTTGTGCAGTTCCTCAGTGCTGGTTCTTGGTCTTACTTCCTCCAACTCTGTCTCTCTGAGTCTTTGTCCTCGTGATAGTTTCCCCCCTGTCCCTGCATTTGGGTCCACAAACCTCAACCAAATCCTGACAAGTAGGGGGTAAAAATCTGACTCAGTAGATTTAACCTTTGACCTACAAAATAACCCCTTTTACAGATCACATAAAATAGATCCTTAAACTGTGGATGTCGTCATAACCAACTCACTCCCACCCATGTGAGTCAGTTTATTTAGTGCAGCTCATGTTTTCATATACAAGCTGTCTGTTCATAGAAAAGTTGCAAACATGTAATATAATTTGATTGAAGGTTAGCAATTGTATGCCTTAATCTAGAAACCTTTGATATAATCCATAATTTACAGTAAATTTTTATTATGATTAATTTATTTAATGGAATGTAAACCTGGAGTGATCACACTGATTTAAAGGTGAAATGCAAAAATAAAGGTTAGACATATGATAGTAATTCTGGACATTTATGGAAATTCCAAAGCTTTCTGACATATAAAGAAGTTTATTTATGTTTTTTCAGTAAAATCCAGCTTTCATTTATTGTATGACATAACATCTCAAATTTCAAGTCTTCTCATTGGTTGATCATTCCTCCATGACATCACCTTACCCATATTATACTCCTTGCACCACAAAGTAAATTAGGAGTTTTTCCTCATGACAGTTGTATTGATCTATAAATGTTTGTGTGTTGGTTCCAGAAGTTTAGTTGTAATGTTAGATTAACATAGAGTGGTTTGTTCTTCGTTAGTTTTTGTTTAGTTAGAGAATAATAGTAGATAAACAATATACAATTTTGTTTTTCCTGCAATTAAATACTACAGAAGAAGAAAAAACAATAATACAATGAAAAGTAGATTGATTACTAGTTTTTGTTCATCCATGTAAATATATATTTATAAATGTACCATCAATAAATTATAAATTTATTGATGGATATAAATTAAAATCCAGGAAATGTAACACAAATATTGTGATTCTTAGAAAGAAAAATGATTTATGCTTCAAATAGTTACCCTGCCAAAGTTATGAGACTTTAAGAATGTCTTTCTTTTTTAATGTTGCTCCATATCTCTTTACAGTAGTACAGTTATTATCAAAATATATAAAAATACAACACTTACTTTTCCATCTGAGGAGGTGCCTGCCACTTGCCCGGTCGCAATCGTAATTTTATCCGGATGGACTGCCAAGCTGGCAAAGACATAAAATAAACATGTTAACATCATGTTTTTTTTAACATAAAATATCTTTAAATCAAGAGGAGCATTATGTCTGGAAAATATGTTAGGTTGTCAAATACATGCTAAACTCAGTAGGTAAAATTAGATTTATTAAGAATATTATCTCCCTTCAGGTTAGCTGCTATGCACCAAGGGAAACGTTTGAACATTTTAACACCAACATTAAAATCCCTCTGTAAATATGCACACCTTTTCTAATCCAAACTGCAAACCAAACTTTGATTGACCTCAAAGAAGGATTTGAATCCCTTCAGGCACTAAACTCATTTATTGTGTCTAGAATTTGCTACTTCCTCTTTATAAAAGCTTGTTCAAATGGAGCAGCAGAGGCGGGACGTCCTGTATGTCTCTCACCATTTGATGTCATCTGTGTGTCCTGTGTAGTGTCTCTGCAGCTGCTCGTCTACGTTGAAAAGGACGACCACAGAGGCGATGAAATACACCGTTTCTCCAGTAGGAAGCAGGTACAGGTTGGAGCGACAGTCTCTGCCGCGGTAACCGTAGCTGAGCAGTTAGGGTCAAGGAATCAAAATGGATTCCTCACAAGTGATTTGAATCGTTTGTCAAGAACGTTTAAAGAACAATTAAAGCATGAAACATTTAATTGCAAAAGAGAAGAAGAAGAACCAACTCAGTGCTTAGCATTAGCCATCAGCTAAAAAGGGGAACAAGTATGTCAAATATTTAGCAAAATCCACCCCTATTTTAAAACAAGGTGCTGACAGCACAGTGTTGTGGGGAATCATTATATTCAGTAGATACAACAAAGCCTTTCAGAGTCTATGTGAGGAAAGATGGATCTAATAACAGAACAATCCTGGACGTACTTCCCCTGCCAATTCCACATGGATGAGATGCAATGCATTAAAATGGCCTAGTCAAAGTCCAAACCTAAATTCAGACAACTGGTGGCATCTACTAATGAATTCCTGTATCTAGAGGTGAAAAGCTGGGAGACACATAAAGGACTTGAAGATGTAATGGCAGAGAAAAGTGTTTCAATTAAGCATTTACTCAGCAGACTGGATACAAATAAACAAACTTCAGATTATTAATGCTAAAATAGCATAACAACTAGTAAGACAGTTCTTGTGTAAATAATCACTACCTTGTCTTAGCCTATCACATACAATTTGAATAAAATATATTAAATGTGGATTCTATTCTAAAAAAAAACATGGAAATATTTAAGCTATTTAGATTCTTTTTTGCTTTCATTTCTGTCCTGTTTGAGCTGTTTGTGCTTTCCTCTTCAGAATCTTTTCCTTTTGGCCTTCTTCTATTTTTATTTCTGCCAGGCTCAACAGCAGCTTGCATTCACCCCTAATATCCAAAGAAAATAAGCAGAGATGCCCACAAATGAGCAAAGAGAAAAAAGCACAAGAGAAGCTGCTGACTGCTTGCGCCATCAGCCTGTCAGCTGTGTGCAGCTATTACTGACTCCAGGCTACAGGGCGTTAAGGGGCGGCTACAGCACATGGTGAGAACAGTCTGAACGGATCAACTCTGGCAAGCAGGGTAAGTAATAATATACCTCGTTCTCCAGGATCACTGGTAAATATATTATCTAGATATTCAGCTAAAGTTTTCATTCCAGCTTGTATTTCTGCAGAAAACTCAGAGGCAGCAGCAACAGGATACACCCAGTCCAGTTTGAGCTTGTTGCTGGGCAGCTCACCTCGGGCCTCCAGGCTGTAGCTGTCCACTTGGTCCTTTGGCATGAACATGGTGACTGGTCGACCCTTCAAGAACATTTTCACATAACCTTCCTCTAGAAGAAGCAATGGAAAAGGTTAAGGAAATCATGCATTCATACAGGAACATTACCAATGCACAATAAGGAATTAATTTAGTGATAAAAAAAGCACACAAAGCAAAGATGAGCCAGATGGGTTAAAAAAAGCTAAATGTTTGCAAAGGTTAAACAGCAGCAGAGCGATGTTAATTAATAAGAAGGTGGAATCTAATGTTTGTGCTTTGAACAGAGCATCAAAAACAGAAAAATGACAGAACTGGCAAACAGTTTTGCAATTTGTGTTTTATTGGTCATTTCAAACACACAAAAAACAGAGGAAATAAAATAAACTGCAGATGCCTTAACATCTTTTAAAAATCATAACATGTTCACCTCACATCAGGAATTCATCGACACACAATGCAAAGACAAACAAATCAGCTGAGAGGAAACAATCTCAGCAGAGTAAAACAGTAACCTTCAAAAATAATGCATGCAGGGGACTTAAACAGAAAAATAAATTAACATTAATTAAAAAGGTCAATAGAGAGGATAATTCAAGCCTAGATTAATATTGTTTTAACATTTTTTTTTTCTTTTGTAGCCAAAAATTAGCTTTCAACCTAAAATTGTCCTATCTAAAGAGCTGAGTGTTGATTTTATTCTTTAATAATCTAGTAACATATCTGAAAGTACTGGCTGGGGGATTTAACAGGGCTGCAGTAGCTGGGAGTATAAAGAGGAGACAACAAACTCTCTGACTTCGGCTGCAGGCCACATTTTGGGTTCTTTCTGACTGATGACTTCGGGGTGGCGCGCCCTTTCACCGCCGCCCTGACCCTGCTGCTTTCTGAGCTCCTTTTGAGGTTGCTGTCTAACCGAGCTGTTAAAGCCAAAGCTGCAGGGCTGCGGCTCTTCCCCCTCTGATTGGCCGAGCGGCCGAGGTATATCTGAACTGTGACTTTAGTGGGGAGAACACAGGAGGAAGTGATGGAGGGACAACAGGATCAGGCGGTGTGCAGAAGAGGGTAGAGAGATTTGGAAACTGTTAGATGCATTAAATTCCTTTGTGTGTCACGTTGAGAGGAAAATACAAGCTAAGCTAAGGAAAGGGGTAAAGCAGGGAAACGGACTTCTGTTACAAATCACCAACATCTGGAGGCTGTATAGCAAAATATCTTTATCAGCTTAAAATCTTTTTAATTTTTTTGTCAAATTGTAATTCAGCTTCAGCGATAAAATGTAGGATCTTTTTTTTGCTCTTTGTATGTTTAAGGAAGCGACTCTGCTTTCTGGGCACACATATAGAATACGCTTCAGGACAGGTTAGAAAAGCTGGAAACTAGCAAATACTCATCTCAAGTGCAGGGAGACTGTAAGAGCAGGAATTAAAAAAAAAAAAGACAAAAACTTGGACGGCCTTCATTGGCAGACATCTTTGTGTCGTTGCCATAGTGACACAAACTGACTGAAGTGCTCAGAGCAAACAGGCAGCGTGTGAACATGTAAAGCTCTGCAACACACATTGAAGCAGCTCTGGAGCTTAGCTGGGATGTTTTTCTGACTTTACAGTCAGAAAATATTTAAAGGGAAAGTCTCAAACACAGCTCAGCGATTCTCTCCTGCTCCTGTCTGGACAGCTCTCTGCTCACTGCAAGGAAAGGTTTAAAAACATCCTACAGTTAAAACCAGGAGATCAGCTCCTATTTTGTATTTTGACCAGGAAGGAGAGGCTCCATGTCTGACTAAATCCAAACTGACTGTTTGCAGTGTTCAGAGACCTGTGGAGACAGGGGGGAGGTATGCAGGGGGAAAGGGGCCCTGGCCTACCTTTGCAGTGGGTCACGCGGCGCATCCCTTGTAAAGGTCACAGAGAGAGACACAAGCACCAGATGAAGGGTGGCATCGCTTTCTCACCTCTCGGTGTGTCCTAAGGTGAGCTCACTTCATGTTTCCTGGTGAACAGCAGCTTCTGTCCATGATGTTTTTAATAAACCACAGCGGTCATTTTCCCACTTTCTGATATTTTTATGTGTTCTGTGTCTTTGACAAGACTGTCAATGTTTTTTACACAAAGCAAATACATTAATCGATTGGTTGTTTTTTTTAATACGATAAAGCAGCAGAAGGATGCATGTTTATTCAGAAACTAAGAGATACATCCTGAACCAATGTTAATTATGTGTGACATTACAGCTAAGAGTCAGGTTGAGGTATTCTAGGTGCTGATCTAAGCAAGTCAACAGGAGCCATACAGATATCTAAAAAGAATTTAATCGGAAAGTGTGCTTTAAAATTAAAATATGAGCAAAACGTTTTATGCATGGAAGTGATCTTTGGCCTCATGGTACAAAAATAAGATACTCAGCATTTGTAGGTTTCCTAAACACCTTCGGCGGTTTGTGCACTGTGATACAGTTTTTAGAAAAATCAACAGCAACTTAAAGATGGAGTTTTACAACAACAACTAACCTAAGCACCATGCTTGTCTTTTTCTTTTTAAGGTTGTTTTCCTTATGTTTATTTGCCTTAGTTCAATCTGTATTATTTACCTGAGCAGTGGCTGCTGGGTTTATCTGGAAAGGTGACACTACACAGTTACGTGCAGTTAGGATAAATAGTTTATCAACTGGTCTGTGGAGCCATCAACTGTTATTGACAGCTTGATAAATATCTATGAAACGCCTTAAGATTTAAAATTTTTAGATTTAGTAAAATGCATCCTTTTATCTTTTCTGAAGTAGGGGAAAATAGTCTGTTATTGTTTTATCATGACTCTCTGGGATGTAAATATGACGCCATGATCCATTTCTCTTTCTATTTAGTAAAGAAAAGTGAACATGATAGGTGAATAGTTGAAAGATAATTTTCCTCCTATAGATGTCATCTAAGCTATATACCAGAAAAAGCTTAATTGGCCAAGATTGTTCACTAAAACAAAGAATTTTACAATTAAGAAAAAGGTAAGAGAATTAAAATATATATATATATATATATATAAGAACTGAAATAAAAACTGTAATTTTTTAAAACCTATATTTGCAACAATAGAAGAGAAAGACAAGGTTGACTCTCACTGTGTTCGCCAGCTGGGGAAAGAAACCGTTTCTGTGTTTCACAATTAGCGTTCTATAGTGAGGACCTAAAGGTTAAAATATACAGTTTTTGGTCCAGGATGTGTGGAGCCTGCAGAGATTTTAGCTTTTCCCGACACTAGACCTGGTTTAGGTAATGTATGAACGAAAGGTTTGCCCCTAATTAAACATAACCATAAAAACTGTACACATTTATAGCCATTTCAAACTAAATTTGGCTAAAAGTAACAGAGTAAATCTATCACAACTTTCAGAAATGACACAATAAAATGGAAATATCTGACTGGGATATAATACTGATGGGATTAGTTGTACAGTATGTGGGGCTGCTGTGCAACAAATGCATTGAAAATGTAAAGCTAATAATAAACTTAGGCTCCTGCTGCTGTTTATATCTTTATTATTTATTTGAACAGAAAGCTAGAGCTGCTAATGAGTTGATTTAGATAAATAAAGGTATCAAAATTCAAAATAAATTGGCTCAAAAAAAACAAAAACAAAACAAAAACAGCAATACCCTGTTTCTACTAAGAAACAAGAAAGAAAGTTACCAAAAGAAAGTTATTACTATGAATTTTAAAGCTGGGATCAAGAAAATTATGCAATGTGAAATAAAAGGATGATGAGAAGAATGAATGTTGAACAGCAGGACATCATGGAAAGAGGCTGAGAGCGGTCCTCTGTGTGCAAAAGGCTCAGCACAATAAACTGATTACAGCTAACAGTAAATACATATACCTTTATAAATAAAGAAAATTCCAATCAATTTCACATTTAGAGTCTGAATCATAAAAATGCTGAGACCAGAGAGAAACACAGAAAACCGCTCAGCATCTACTGCTTATTGGCTGTAATCTTTGATGGTGTGAAAGCTTTAGATCAAGGCTCCTTGGACTCTTACCTGCATTGAATATCGGATCCCTCTGTTTGCTGCAGAATAAATAAACACAAATCTGTCAATCAGCTGCCAAACTGCACAAAAATCATAACATCCTCTCTTTATTTTTAAGATTTGCTTATTAAATTTCTCTCTGCAGTTAAGATGACCTAAAGCATCCCTGACTGAGGTATACATCCACCACTCGTTCTAGTTTTACCTATCGCTCCTTCTGCCACTGGAGTTGCTGCCAGTGGAGCCGGCCCGGGTTCGGTTGCCCTTGGAGTCGCCTGAATCTTTGCGTGTTACAGTTCCCATGTGTTCGTTTGAATTTGCTCTCCTCACAGTGCTGAAGAGAGAGAAAAAAAGGGCAAAACTAATGAACAGGGGCGAACAAATTAAGAAGAAATGTTCCGTAAAATTACTTGACAATAGCTTCTGAGCTTTCTAGCGAAGTTTCCATGTGTAATGATTTGCTTCTGTTATGATGTAAGACCCGCCGTTATGCTCCACCAGGAGCAAGAAGATATTTCAGGCGAGCAGCGTGATTTCTCATCTTAATGCTGAAATAACACACCTTTATAACCCTCTGACTTTTTACATTTGTCACTTGATCTACAAACTTCTCTTTTGTTTTCCTAATGGATCTTTTAGCCCAAAGGTTTCAATACCTTGTAGAATCACCTTTTCCTACAAACAAAGCTTCAAGTGTTTTGGTTTCTACCAGCTTTGCAAAAAGATAAAAATTTTTACCCATTCTTCTTGTAAAATACGGAAAATTTAGAAACTTTAAAGTCTTGCCACAGATTTTTAATTTTTTTCAGGTCTGGACTTTAACCAGATCATTACTAAGATTCTGTAGAAGCGCTTTCCCTCAGCATAATACTGCCAGGCCTATGTTTCACTGTAGAGAATGGCCATGTAGAGTCAGTTTTCCTCCATACAGAAGAAACAAAATAGATTTAAAAATGAACATCTATCATCACTTTAAGTCATATTTGTGCTCTAGCTTATGTTTTCTATCACATTATAGCTTATACTTATTTTATTTCACTAATACTTTAACCAATACTGTTTATTTATACATTTTTATATTGCATTTATATTGTAAATATGTCTAGATATGATTTTACTGGGCTCCTCAGTTGTGCAGTGGGTAGCACTGCTGCCTTGCGGCAAGAAGGTTTTGGGTTCGATTCCCAGTGTGGGGACTTTCTGCATGGAGTTTGCATGTTCTCCCTGTACATGCGTGGGTTCTCTCTGGGTACTTCAGCCTCTTCTCACATAATAATTGAATTTTATTGATCTCATTGGAGAAATGTACCTCTGCATTTAACCCATCCCCTTGGGGAGCAGTGGGCTGCCATCCTGGGGGCAGTGTGTGGTTAAGGGTCTTGCTCAGGGACCCAGAATGGCAGTCTGTGTAGGGCATAGAGCTTGGAATCCTGAGCTTCTGAGTTAGGGCCCCACTCACACAGACCGCCTCTCTGGGTCCCCGAGGAAAGACCCTAAACCCCACACTGCTCCCCTGGCACCGCACAATGGCAGCCCACTGCTCCCCGAATGGGATGGGTTAAATGCAGAGTTCATTTCATTGCTCTGTACTTGTGGCAGTGTAATGACAAAAAAGAAAAAAAACTTCAGATGAGATATTGCAGGAAAATAATTTTTGCCATGTGAAAAACCATTAATGTGTGAATGAGAAAATAAAACATTTTTAATTCTTTTAAGTTAGATTATAAGTGAAATG
Source organism: Cyprinodon variegatus (assembly GCF_000732505.1). Classification (NCBI taxonomy): domain Eukaryota; kingdom Metazoa; phylum Chordata; class Actinopteri; order Cyprinodontiformes; family Cyprinodontidae; genus Cyprinodon; species Cyprinodon variegatus. The sequence goes on along the minus strand of NW_015150640.1, from coordinate 1,015,194 downwards.
CTACATAGACATATGGGAAGCAAAACAAGAAAATAAAAAAATTAAGACAGAGAGTAAGGGGAGAATGTTAACTCTTCAACTTTTTCTATTTTGTCAGGAACATTTTTTCAAACCGGTCAAAAAATAGTTCTGCTGCTGTAAATTTTCTCTCTAAAATTGTGTATAAACTTTGTATGCAAAACATTTTTATATGCTCTAATTTCCGAAGTTTCAGACCAAGTACAATGTAATTTCATTCTGAAGTGCTCCATTTGGTTTCTATTCTATTATATTCTGTTCACAATTTGTTCATACCATAACAGTTTCTATTCTTTAAAAGAAAAACAATTTGTCTGCGATAAATGAAATAAACTTCACTGACTTCAAAACTGCTGCAAATGAGAAAATAAAAAGGTATTTGCTTAGTGGGGTTAATATCAGCATTAAAGCAACTTGAAAAAGTAAAACATTACAAAATGATAGGATGATATTTCTCCTGCTACTCGCAGCATCACATCCTCTGACTGTTTAAAACAGTATCATGTTGTTTGGAGCCTCTCTGCAGAGATGAGCCATAACAAAGAAAGAGCTCCATCAGCAGCCGACCAGCCAGCAGGCTCATTGGTCATCTAATCCAGCCGAATGGTACTGTAGGAAAGTCTGTTCAGCCTCTGAAACCGGCCGCTGGCTGTTATCCCTCCTGCACAAACTGTGTGTGTTTGCTCTCTAAAGGACACAGCAGCAGAGAGGAGCTACTGTTTGCCTTGTTTTTCCCTTGAGGAATCACACTGCCCTAATTGGGCCGCAGGGCTTTAAAAGCTGCTCTGTGTTTGGCAGCGCTTATTAGGACTGCGACGAAGCTGCGGCGTATATTAATACAGCACAAACATCAATCATAAGCGACCAATGAGAGAGGCAGTCTGAGGAAGTCAAATAAAACCAAACTGGGTTGTTTACAAGAGGTAGATAAGCTTTTTAAGGCGTTTATGTTAGCTGCTGCAAATGGGCGACTCTCACCTGAGGAACAACATTCTGGAGAGAAAAAAAGAGGACAAAGTGAAGAGAGTGACCAGATATAACAAAGAAAACAAAACATCAGATGGAAACCGGACATGTTATCAGATAAAAACCCGACAGGAAGAGGAGAGAGGAGAAAAAAAAAGGATTAAAAAGTTTATTTTAGTCATTTTAAATAGTGAAACTCATAAATTAATCAAAGAAAGGAAACAACAAGTGTTTATTTCTGATCATTTGGATTATATATCTGTTTAGATGAAAAAAATCACTAAATTCACTCTATTAGAAGATGTTACATAAAAGCAGTACAAAATAAAGAAACATCCTGTTGTGGTCATTTTATGTCCAATACTGCTGACTTTAGAGCTCTCCAATAGACAAACTATCCCTAAACACAAGCTACCTAAGGTCATCCTAAATAAACTGGTAGGCTCCAACCAATCATGTTTAAGGAAGGTTTAGTGGAAGGCAAAAGTGTGGCAGAGACTCTAAAGGATAGCGAAGCAAGGCCCATTCAAGAGGAAATTGCTGTGTTAAGGATTTGGGCTCAAACTGTTTTGTGTTTTACTCCAGTCTCAGAGTAAGGTTCAGATCCTGGACTTAAGACTGAAATGAACTTGCCACTCAATGAGCACAGTGGCCACAATGCATCAACAGAGTATTTCCAAGATGAGACACTGGAGCAGCAATGCAGCTGCGAATAAGGCCACTTTTAAAGCGACTTTTGTTTCCTGAACACCTCAGCAGAAACGCAGGGTGACAGCCACTGCACTGCATTGCTTTGCTGCAGGAAATCATGCAAGTTTGGAAAATACCTTGCAAGCGTTGGGGACATAATCTTCTCAGCACATGGATATAAGCTTTTGTAAGCTTAGATTGTTGTTTTATAAAAACATTTTATTGGTCTGATGAATCAAATTTTTGAGAAAATAATTTTCGGTTTTCAGCTGTAAGCAAAAACAATAAGAATAAAAATAAATCCCTGAACCAGGTTACCCTGCATGTAATGAATTGAATTAACAAAATAAACCATTGTTTCTGTAAATCTCTGTTTACTGTAACTGCGACTTATTCCTTAACTGTACTGTAAAATGACTAACTGATGTCTAATAAACCCAGTTTATTAAAACTGGCCTGTTCAGTGGAGCTCAGCAAAGGTTCCTAAAGTTTTTCTTCTCTTTTCTAGCAAACATGACTGAAGCGAGAACCGACAGACACCAACACTGGAGCTGTGACATCTGTTTGGACGGAGCAGGTTCCTGCTGTCTGCAGCCCTCATCTGATTATGTTAATGTCATCCAGAAACGGGAAAACGCTTTTGTTCCTTTGGCAGACATAATTTATAACTTGGTCTCCACCTGCACACACACATGGCCAGGACAAAGAAGGCTTGTTTATAAGCCCTGTTAAATGTCAGTGGATTTGGCTGATAGAAAGCTTTAACTGTAGAAGGACACCAAAAACACGATGTGTGGCTCAAACCTTCCCAGCAGCATTAGGAGGATCTAAATGTATTTAAGGACCAACACAGCAAAAGCTGTTGAATCAGAAAGTATGCAATATTTTCTAAAGATACCACAATGGTAATAAAAACACTTCTAAATACTTCCTTTCCTAACCTCTTATTGGTTGCTGGGCTGGCATCCTTCCTGGATCCAGATCCAGCTGGGGAGGGCAGAGTGCTGCTGCCTTTCTTTGGCAGGACGGTCCCGTTGTTGACTGTGGGCCGTAACGGCAGAGTAGCGATCATCGGCCTGGCTGCAAGACAGACAGACAGACAGCTGGACAATGAGGCTCTGCTGCAGCTATAATGTTAGAGAGGCAGATGTTTACAGCAGACATGTCAGGGATGAGGTAGTGAGGGGTCCTGGGAGGAGAAACGTGACTTATACCGGGTAATCAAAATGTTAGGAGAAAAGATATTCTATTTGAGGTTATTTTTTTTACATTTTTTTTTCTTATATTTAAATTCTATGGTTTAAGTTTATGTTGCAGCAATGAGAGCTTCACCTCTTCAGGGTCGGCTTTCTGCAAAGATGAGGAGTGTGTGTATTGTAATGTGTGTCTATTCCTGCAGAACAGCATTAGTGAGGTGAGACCCTGATGTTGGATGAGACCTGGCTCAGAGTTTGTGAAATAATTTACAATAACTGTGAACTGACCTCGCCAATCGCTTTGAGTTTACGACTGTTTTACCACCATTAATAAATTATCATTGGCCATTTAGTGCGGGGTCATTACGTGACAGAACCTTTTGCCTGGATGGCATCGATTCATGGCTCATAGTGAGTCTATAGCAGGAGTCTGAAGATCTGGATGCTGGATTACAATCATCTTAAATCCAATGTTATGCATTGAGGGGGGGGGGAGTCCTTCTAGCAGCATGCTGCATTTTGATTTCATAGCTGTAAAATTAAGCAATAATTAAGTATTTTTTTTCTCAGGACTTTAACTTTGCCAATAAAATACATATATATGTGTTAGTGAGGGAAGAAACCAAAAGGTTCAAAGGACTGAAATATGTTTGCTCTATCTGCAGTAATAAATATTTAATAGATGCAGCATCCTCCTGCAGAGACACACATTCAGTCTGAAACACTTGCACATCCAGACCTTTCCAACTGATCTCTCAAGTAGCCATTAATCTGCAGGAACTAGCTCAGGTTTGTAATGTTGTTGTTGTGTTAGAGAGGATAAACAGCTGGTCCATGACTTGGATCAGTGCGTGTTTGTTAAGCTTTTCTTGCTTCAGTAGAGGGAAACAGTCTGCTGGATGTCTGCAGGAAAATACTCAACAGCAACTCGAGGTCTGAATCATCCTCCCATATCTGAGTGAAACTAGGTGTGACAACATTAACTAAGCTGGAAGAAGCTCAGAGCTCTGATCTGTTTCTGCACTAAAACACACATTTCACACCACTGAATCCATAGAGTGTAGTGAGCGTCACGTGAAACCGCTAGTTTATGTGTGATGAAGAAACGGACACATGCAGAGCTGAAATGAAACAGAGGCGCAACAACGAGAGCCTTCATGTTTTACACAAACTGTCAGTGGAAAGTTAAAGGCTCTGAGGTGCTGGACATGAGTGGAGGCAGGCGGAGATGATCAGACGTTTAGAAAATAAGTCCTGATATCATGTAAGGCTGTCCTTGCCTGGGGTGAGCTGTGACTTTTATCAAATTCTGCTCAATTATGAGATCGTCCAACGTGTTTTAATGTTTCACATCATTTCCATCTCACAGATCTATAATTTGATGGTTTAGTCAGATACGTTTCAGTTTATATGTCTATTAAAAAAGACAATTGCTGAAGCAGCTTATCTAATGCAGTGGTCCTCAACCCTGATCCTCAAGGATCACTTCCCAGCATGTTTTACTGTATGTGTTTTCTTGCTGCCGCACACCTGAATTACAAGAAAGAACGATTAACAGGCTTCTGCAGTTGATGGAGAAATTAGGTTTGAGTCTCCTGACTGTAAAAACAAGAGTCAAGGCAAATGGTAAGATCCAAAGATCTGTCTGAGGACTTCAGAGAGAATAGTGCTGCAGCTTAGAGGTCCAGTGAAAGAATTAAAGAGGCCTTAAAAGAGTTTAAAATCAGTCGGTTCAATTTAGAAGTAAGCAGGTGGAGCATATGAAAAAAAGAAAAACCCGCCAAGACGCTTAAATCTGGACCTTCAGCCACATTCCTCTTAAGAGTAGATTGCAAGATGGAAGAAGAAGTCCCTAGGAGTACAAAAATGTCCTCATTTGACATATATTTGGCTCTTTGTGAATGTTTAGTTAATATATTTAACAGCAGGTATGCATTTATCCAGAGAGAATGCAGACAAAGGTCAGATCACTGCTAATAATATACAGATGCATCAATATAAATAATTTGGACACCAGAACAGAAGGAAAGAGGATCAGAGAAGCTCGTCCTTACAGAGTGTTTCAGAAAAACATGAGGAAATCTGCTAAATACATATATGCTAAAACATGCTGGGCCCTGCAACATGACATGACCCAAAACACAGCAGTAATTCCACAGAGGAGTTTAAGAAAAGGAGATTCCTTGGCCTAGTTAAAGATCTGGATGCTGTTTTAGAGGGTGTGGGGTGACTTAAAGAGGATTCCGGCTGCTCAATGGGTAGCATTGCTGCCTTGCAGCAAGAAGGTTCCAGGTTCAATTTCTGAAAGAGTTTCAAAGGTCCTCCCTGTGCATGCGTTGATTCTCACCGGGTCCTCCGGCTTCTTCACGAAGTCCAAAAACATGACTGTTAGGTTAATTGGCGTCTCTAAATTATCGCGACTCAAGCTGAGATAAAGCGTGACAGAAAATGGTTTGATCTTTCCTAATCAAAGGTCAGAAATTAGAATGGTACAGGGAGTGACTCACAGTAGGTATTCCAACCAAAGAGGTAAAGATTGTCCTAACGTTTTCCATGGATTGAAAAAATTTTATTTCAATAAAAATTGTTATTTAAGTATTATTAACTCACTCTCTTTCCAAATACAGATTTAAAAAATCTATTCTAATTACAAACCTATCAGTCTGATTAACTTTTTCATTAAAAAAAATTACAGATTAAATGTTTTTAAAAGTTAAAAAATTTTCTGCTACTCACTTTGCATGACGTAAGAGAGTTAGAAGGTAAAAATGTTTAACTAAATCAATGTTTTGCCATTTAATCAGTCATTTACTTCTTTAAGCCTGTATATTTTACAGTGTGCAGCAATAAACCGGATATCCAGGTGAAATGTTACCATTAAGATCCTTACAGAGCAGGCAATGACCGAAATGTGCACAACAGGCCCGGTGAGTGCAGACAGACTACACAGTCGGCATACCTGACTTTCCAAAACTGCTGTCTGCAGATGGAGATTTTCTCATCTTAGTCGAGTCTATAAGGTCAATGCAAAGGGCGTTTAACAAGACAGTACAGTCACGGAGGACAGGACGGAGAGATGGAACGGAGAGACGGAGAGATTGACAGCTGGTCAGGGGAGAAATCAAACAGAATCTGAGCTAAAACTTTAGCAGGAAATACAACTTGGAAAAAAAATAACGTGAAAAGAGAAAGTTTTACACACATAATCTAAGCATAGTTATATGGTAGCTCTCCCCAAAACAATAAATTATGTACAAAAAAGGTAAGTAATAATTTAAATTAGGTTTTGTGGTACCTTTGGTGGGACCTCTGCGGGACCCCATGGCCTGCTGCTCCTCCGACAGGTTTAGCCTGCGAACGACATCAGCCAGAGCCGACTTTAGGAGCTGGATCTCATCCTCCTGCATCTGGACCCTCTGCTCCAGGGAGGCGATGCGGTCCGTCACCTCCATGCTGCTGGTAGCTGATGCACTGTCATCTGAGGAGACATGGGGGGAGCTCAGATCAGAACAGAGGGTAAATTGTCAACTTCATCAAAAAAATGACAAATTTAACAGGTAAAGATTGTTTTATGGACATAACAATCAAAACCACCCAGGAGGTTAATCGCAGCTGTCAGTCAGTTTCTAATGTTTTCTGGTTTCTCATCAAGCTGAACAGATTATTATCGTGTCTCCAGCTGACACACAGATGGAGGCCAAACACGGGCCACTAGGGTCCACTTTATTCATGAAAACACGCGCACACATGCATGTGCTGGGTCTGCTCCATTAACCCTTTGAAGTCACAGTGGGTTGATAAAATATTCATGTAAATCACTGCTCTGTTTTTCCCTGTAGATTTGTAAAAACTGTGATGTTTTATTCATGAGGCTGGGTGATTAGACCAACCAAAACCCTGGGTCTCCACTCCCAGTCTGACTTAGCCCCCCTGCCGTCTGACAAGCTTACGGAAAAGGCTCTTGACCTGCATAAATAACATCGTCAATCAGCTGTAGAAGTTGTTGATTTCAGTTGCTCTACTGAAAGCAAAGAGGTCTAATGAGGTCCCAAGCCTCCATGACTCAAACAGGATTCGATAGAGTATTATAACCCGACCACACATATTCATTTAAATATTTCTTTTGTAAAGTTTTCTTTTTGATAAGTAAAAAGAAGCTTGTTTCTCTACAGAGGACCTCCCTAATTTCAATTCTGTCCACTAAATATGTACCTGATGTTACCTTCCTCATAAAACGTGTTATTTTATATTTCTTATTAAATAATAAAGTGACATTTTGTTTTATGTCCTTTAATAAAATGCTAAATAATGTTGGGTTAATACCTTAACCCATAATCCAAACACAGAAGACACCAATGATGTGACACTGCACAGCAGATTTTGGTTTTAAAGGAATAGAACACCCAAAACATGATTAGCCTTCATTTTCTACTCACCCCCATGCTGAACAACACTCTGGAGTACTTTTTTGATATCTCAAATGCATCTGGAGATCTGGGAGGCTTCTTGCTGTCTGCTGACATTCAAATAATGGAGGTCTATGGTGCCCGAGGCAGAAAGGTCCATAAAAGTTCACAAAAAACGTGTCAATATTCCTCCATACTGCTCGTCCAATGTATTCCAAGTGTCCTGAGTGGGTAGCGTCCATAATTTACTCGAAATGAAGTCATTTAGAATGTTTTTAGAGGATAAACAGTAGTGTATAGGATTTCCTGCGCGTTCATGACGCTACGGAAACCGCGGCAGACCAAACCAGATGAAAGTGCGCATTCAGCGTCTGCTCTTCCAATAATGCAAGCGTAGAAGAAGAAATGTGCTGTTTACCTGTGCAAAGAAAGAAACAACGAAAGAAAAATGTCTGAGGACTTCAGTGTTGAGGAAGAGCATGAGTTCTTTGCCGAGCCGAATGCTCACTTTCATCTGGTTTGGTCTGCCGCGGTTTCCGTAGCGTCGTGAACTCGCAGGCGCACGCTTTTAGGAAATACTATACACTACTGTTTATGCTCTAAAAACATTCTAAATGACTTTGTTTCAAGTAAATTATGGATGCTACCCACTCAGGACACTTGGAATACATTGGACGAGCAGTATGGAGGAATATTGACACGTTTTTTGTGGACTTTTATGGTCCTTGCTGCCTCGGGCGCCATAGACCTCCATTATTTGAATGTCAGCAGACAGCAAGAAGCCTCCCAGATCTCCAGATGCATTTGAGATATCAAAAAAGTACTCCAGAGTGTTGTTCAGCATGGGGGTGAGTAGAAAATGAAGGCTAATCATGTTTTGGGTGTACTATTCCTTTAAGGTAAAAAATATTTTCACATGACATATTTTCATATGTTTCTTGTCTGGATCTCTTCTACATTTTTACTCGGTTTTCATCCCATCTTTGACGTGCTGGACCCTGGATCCAATCAACTGCAGCAGAATCCTCTTCATTGCAGAGTTTTGGGAAACTCATTTTAAATGGAACCAAGATAGTTTTTTACTCTGAAAATCTACATGGTCATTGCTGCTGCTACCTGCTGAAGAAAAGACGAATGTGCAACATGAATAAGAACATTTAAGGAGTCAAGACCTCTGTCTCTCCTCACTCTTCCTGCAGCTAATGCTAAATTAAATCTTCAGAGGTGGCTGCTTGGTCGGTTAACATGTTACCAACTAGTCAGATTATTTAGTCCTGTATAGACATCAATATGAGGGTTAGATTAGATCCAAATTTAAGTTCAGCTAACAGATGTAGCACTTTACCAAACTAAAGCTCATCAGTTATAAGTAGCTTTCTGAATGGGTAACACATCCAGATTTGTTTAAAACGTTTGTAGCTGCACCTCTGAAATTTAAGAAAAAATGCATCATGTGAATTGGTTTCACTTTTCTACTTAGTCTCACCAATTTTAAAGTGTTGGTCTAGTTAGATTGATTGATTTATTGTCTTTATTGATCTCACAGTGGAGAAATTTACATGTTTCATCAGCTCAAATAGTCAAAGAAGAAGAATGTTTTTTTTTTTTTTATAGTAGGAGCATTATACAGGGTTATTGCACATGGTGTTTGAATGGGTATTTATATGGATGGATATTTAGATTTAAATAAACAGTTATTTCACTGGGTTTCAAATATAGAGAAAAATGTTATTGCACAAGGTATCAAATATTGCACATTATACATTGCACAAGTTATTGCTGTTGTACTGTCGTATTGTAGAGTTTGGTGGCAGCAGGGATGAATGACCTCTGGTAGTGCTCCTTTTTACAAACAGGGGGTAAAATCTTTCACTAAATGAGCTGCTCAGCTTCTCTACAGTCTGATGCACAGTGTGGAAAGTGTTGTACATGATGGATGTAAGCATGGACAGAACCATCCTCTCAGCCACTTTCTCCACTGAGTCCAGAGTGCAGCCTAGGACAGAAGCGCTCTTCTCACTAGTTTGTTCAGTTTCTTTCTGTCCCGCTCTGCGCTGCCGGAGGCCCAGCAGACAACAACTAGTTTCGGAAACAGCTTGTTTACAAGTTAATTTGAGAGATCTCTTACTTTTCTCTAAATGGACTGTTCAAAATATTGTTTTTGCAGGAGATCAGCCACCTACTGCCACTTAGTAAATCAGTACCAGTTCAATAAAGACAGCTTTAAACGACCCATTGGTCGGAGTTACTCTTGTAGTTTAGCTGTGGGACAGCATTGTACAGAATTTCATCATCTTTTACTGTCGGAAAGAAGACAGTTGGTTTATCGCTCGTTATGGAAAAATCACAAAATCAAAAAAAAATATCAATAAAATTACCAATTATTTATATAATTATACATAAACAGCTACAATTGTAGTTAAGCCTTTTTTGGGTAGGACTACGGTACCAATCAGCAATCAGAAAAGACTTTCACCTCCAGATCAAGCTCAGCACACACACTCATGGGATGGAAAGTGTTATCTGAAGAAGGTTTGGTTGTTTGGAAGCTTAATGAAGCCACCTGCCTCGCTGGTCTGACCGATTCGTGTCCTAATCGGTCTGAATATCAAAAAACAAAGCAAGAAGTAGAGCTGATTTAAATCTGCTGATTCACCATCAGGCTTAAAAGAACAATAACGAATCCACTCACAGATTTCAAATCAATCAGAACATTTTTGATGATGAAAAATACCAGCGCCACCAAATATAGAGAAAAAAAACATGAACAACATTTCTCCTAACTGCAAATATCTCAGTGAGGTGATCCTTGCTCATATATGGAGGTGAATGTCTTTCAGGATGTGAATTCCCTCAAATAAAGCTTTGCTTGTCTTTTGAGAATCTGTTGTGAAAATGGACACAATGACAGTAACGCTGCAGCACAATGACTGGGTGTTACAGCTCCGTGCTAACATCCTCTGTCTGTCACCCCGTTTCCTGCCAACAGAGTCAGAGAAGGTAAAGAAATGCATGTTCCTCCAGAGAAATGTGGGCCACACCAACTCTGGGGATTCGACTGAATTTCTTCTCTTACTAATAAAACCCTCACATACTTTCTGTCCAGAGATTCAGATTACTGAGATGTCAATCCTTATTTAACAACATACCCATCACACTGTGGAGTATCAGACACTATTGTGCTCATTCTGTGGGCGAATGGATCTCTGCCCACTTACAATCTCCAGTGGGGTCTTCACACCTGTCAGCCATGAGCTGAAATAATCTCTGTCAGTCTTCCTCAGCTTCCTAGCAACTTATTTTTTTCTGTCCTCATTTCATTACTGGACCAAAATGTGTCGGGGTCACAAATCTGAGACAGTTCCCTGGCTTCACCCTAATGCAGCTGGGCGTGATGCTCCCCTATTAACTCCCCCTGGAAGATGATGGGATTCAGGCAGAAAGCTGCAAGCTTGACTGCATGTCCATCACTGCAGCTGATTTTCCTGCTCAAAAGGAACAGAACCTGCAGCAGCTCCATCCAGGTCAGAAAACAGACTGTTGATGGTCACTACAAAGATCATCCCACTTATTACAAAAGTTTTTGATACATGCAGAAATTTAGAAAAGCTATGAGGCAAAACTTACATTTTTAGAACCATTAAAAAAAGTTTATATGGAAAAAACAAACATTGAGTTACCAGAAAAGAAAAAGTTTTCAAATGACGACTTAATTTATTAGAGGTAAAAAGACATCCAATAGCAATTTGATCATAAAACATAAATCAAAAGTTTCTGATCTCTGCCAAACATTTTACAGGAAATCACTTAAATAGAAGCCATGTGAAAAAAAAAGGAATGGGCAGTAATCCCTATCACAGAAATCCTCTGAGGAGCTCTAAACTTTTTCACAGCATTGAACCATAATATGCAGAACCTCTTCAGGAATTTAGACAGAACATGTGGAGGTCATTCCAAAAATCTTTGACTCAAGCTGAACACAATGTTTTGGGCATTCTCGTGAACAGATGTTTTTTTTTATTTTTTATTTTTTTAAAAACATCTGCCAATAACCCAGAGAGAAAAAGACTGATTAACGTTCGCCGTCGTCGCTCCAACAGAGCAGAGATGCTTCACAATGAATAAAATGATGGAAAGTTAGGCCAGCAGGATAAGCTGTAGGGGGGTTTAAAAAAGAACAATAAATATTTAAGAAAAACAAAAGTAAAAATGTAGGAAAAGTTCAAACAGCTGCAGGAAAAAAGCTGTCATAACACTCTGGCTGGGGTTTGTTTTCCAAAGAGCACGCTGGTTGATATAATCTCCGAAGCTGCTGGATCCGGCTTATTGACGGCTGGTTTTAATTCCAGAATATTCATGCATTTGTCCAGATGGTGCATTAGCACTGCCACTTCAGCTGGTGCAAATCGTTCCTTCAGGACATCACTGTCTCCCGGTGAATCACATGCTAAAATAGAATTATTCCTTTCCCTTTGCTGCTGACCTGACTAATGTAAGCTTCTAAAATAATAAT